>NC_053041.3:520803136-521106166 GCF_002575655.3 Aegilops tauschii subsp. strangulata
CCATTAAGTTCATTTCTTTATTCCGTTATATCCCAACGGATCTTATCTTTAATGGCCATCCGAAAATCGAGGCGCTTCTGTGGCGAGATAATCACGCCGCGGCCTCCTCGTTTCTCGCGCCCACTTATGAGCCGCACCTTATAAATAGGCCCGACCCTTATGTCTCCATTCACTTGTCGCCTCCATCGTCTTCCTTCTCTGACACTCGAGAGCTCGAGCTCCGCCGCCGCCGCCGCTCTCCTGGTCTTCGTCAACCTCGGCCGCTGCATCACCCTGACCTGTCCAGAGAAACGGCGGCGACCTCCGCGACTCACCAGCACCCGTAAGCCCTTGCCACTCCATAGAGTAGATCCGCATTAGGGTTCTTTGCTGTTCTTCCCGTGTTCTTCGCCGTTCATCGCGAGTTCCTTGTAGTTCCTCCACCGCAGTCATGTTTGATCAAAAAGTAATACGGTGCTCCGGCGGTAGTTGTTTCGCATCCATTTTCTACAGCAGCATGCCCCCTTTACTTGCAAAGAGATCTCCTTAGAGTTCTCGAACTTCTCTGTATCAGCTTCTAGGTGTAGAAATTTTTTCCTTTCCAGTCGATCGTTTGATCTGAAATAATTACTATGATCTGTGAAACTTGTTTGTGCCACACTTAGTCAAAAAATTGCATCCGCTAGCTATGGCGGCTCATATCTCCGGCTTAAAAGAGGCCGTGCGCTGCGAAAATTCCGGCTCATTTATGATAGAGTTTTAAACAACTTGAATTACTCATGTTGCCCACAGCGGCTTAGATAACCTGACACAATTAGCCATATGTCATTAGGCCCCTTCATAAGCCGCCATTTTGAATACTAAACTGTAGACTTCCTCTGGCTTATAGTTGAACCGGACATTTCTTTTTGTCATAGGCTTTCATCTCTCACAATGCCGCCCAAGGCTCCCAAGGCACCCATTACGTGCAATTGGATGAGATCCAACATTACTGATGACACGTTAGCTGATTTTGTGAAGACGGGTTACCTGCCCAAGAAGGAGGTCATGTCTTATCGTGCCCCTGACCCATCGGAGGAGAGACCTCAACCTAGAGATGGTGAGGTGGTGATATTTGCTGATCACATGAGCCGGGGCTTCGCACCTCCCGTCTCAAAATTCTTTAGAGATGTTCTAAACTTCTTTGATCTGCGGCCGCAAGACATAAGACCCAATTCCGTGTCAAATATTTGCAACTTTCAAGTATTCTGCGAAGTATATCTTGGAGAAGAGCCCAGCTTACTGCTCTTTAGGGAGCTGTTTTATCTGAACCGCTAGAACGAGTGCGCCAACGGGCCGAGCCTGGAACTTGGTGGAATCTCCATTCAACGACGGAGAGATTGCCTCTTTCCTTATGCTGAACCGCCAAGCCATCCAAAGGACTGGAACCAGACATGGTTCTACTGCTAGGATACTTCCCCGGCTGATGAGAGCCCTCTGCCCGGCTTTCATGCCCTGCGTCTGGAGCCCAATCACCCCCTGCCAAATAAGCTATCTCAAGCTGAGCGTCAACCTCTGATCCCCACCATCAAGAAGATTAAGGCTCTCCTGGGAAATGGCCTCAACGGCATTGATCTGATCCGGGTCTGGATCTCTTGGCGGGTGATCCCCTTGAGCCGCCGCCCTGGCTTAATGTGTGATTACACGGGCCGGAAAGATGACCCTCTGCGGCACAGCCGCAACGATCTACCTGAAGATGTCGTTGACGACATGACCAAGTCCCTCTTGAATGAGAGCTTGACAGACTGAGGGACGACCGGCTTAAGCCCCTTCTGCAAAACTAACCCGGCTCCAGCGGTAAGTCATCGACCTGAACCCCTTACTTTCCCTTTGGATAGTTTTCATCTGAACCTTAAGAAGTCTTTGTTGTATTTTTCAGGCTAATGATAAATTCTGGAAGGTCAAGTATGACCATGAGGCGGCTAAAAAAGCTAGAAAGGCTAAGAAAGCCGCCAGGAGAGCCGCTCCCCGCAAAAAGGGAAGCAAGCCTACCGCCTCAGAGCTGCTTCAGCTGGATGATAGCTCCGAGTCAGAGGTAACCCTTGATTCTTTAGACTCTTCTTTTGTTTCTGCTTTTCGTCTGTCTTTTAACCACCTTATTGACTTGATTATCCGCAGGATGATACCGGAGCAAGTAACCCGGTGACTGAAGAGGTAACTATACTTTCCTCTGACTCAGACCCCTTGCCAAGGCTGAAAGTCCGAAGAGTAACACGGAAAGTAAGATTTTCGCACCCTTTAGCTTATCAAGATCCTCAATTTCTTTTGAAGCAACAGATTCATGAGAGCCGGAGGCAAACCCGGGCCAGCAAGGATGCAGACCTCTCCTCCGTCTTACCCGAGGCATCAAGAAAACGCCGGACTGAGGTTATCTCCAACTTATACCCTTTTCATCCTTTAGCGGGTGTCACTCGTCAACCGCTCAATTCGTCTGATTCAAATTATCAGGAAACTTCACCTTCCTCTGGTGATTCTATGTAATCTACCCTGCCGGCTTTCAAAACCGCACCCGGGTAATGATGATCATCTCATTTACGCTTATCTTATTTATGTTTTTTGTACTAATCTTTTGACTTTCAGTGCCCAAGCCAAGCTCAGCAAAAGGGACAAGAAAAATAAGCCGGTTGAAGAGCCGGTCCTGACTGAACCGGAGGCTTCAGCTCAAGAGCCGCCATCTGCCTCTGCTCCTGAAGCCACCGCTCCAACCGACGAGCCAGTCATAGAGACTTCTGCTAACCCGGAGATCCCCAGCCCAGCTCAGTCGGCCGATGACCCGGACGTCGTAATCACCCGGACAGAGTTTGTCGAGCCGGGGAGACCCACTGTGCTGGCCAAATGCTCTGCCAAAGAAGAACTGCTAGAGCGCCGCAGGGCCAGACTGGAGATCACGGACTATGCTAACTTGAGCATTGGAGACATTGTTTCTGGTTACATTGGTCAGGTGCACAACAGCCGGGACTTGGAGATTGACATGGTGAAGCAGATACAGCAGAAATCTGAGGTACAACTCTCTTGCTTACTCCATAGTCATCCTTACCATGCTAGCCCCCAAGTCTATTACTTATGATAGAATATGTTGTAGACTTAACCTCCGGCTTACCTTCATTAACCAGCAACTAGAAATAGAATCTTTCAGCATACATTAGCCCCCAAGTGCCAAGTGTCTTTGCTTGCAAAGTGCTTGGGACTTTAATGTTAGATAATCATTACTCATACTATAACCCGGAATTTGTACAGGCTGCTTACAAAAAATTTGAAGCTGAAATCTCTGAGCTGAAGAACCGCCTGAAGACTCAGGAAACTGAGACCCGGAAGGCCAACGCCAAATTTGAGGTCAGTGTTGCTGCACAAGAGAAGCTGAAGAAGAAGTTTGAAACCGGAAGGAAGACTTGGGCCGAGGAGAAAGCTGCTTTGGTCAGCCGGGCCGAACAAGCGGAGGCTGCTCTAACGGAGAGAACCGCCGAACTCTCTGGCTTAAAACGCCATGTGTCACAGATGGTCGCTGCAATCTTCGGTAAGTCATTCTGCAAGCTTTCAACAAGTTTACATTCTTTATGTCTCATAAGTCCCATCATTGCTGGCGGCTTACCTGACTTTGTTAAACAGGTCCCAGAAGCGCCAACCTCAATCAGAATGTGCTGACCAAGCTGAAGGCCGTGTACACCTTGGTGGAGCAACTCTACACTGGGTCACAACGTGCTTTGGCCGTTGTGGCCCTGTCCAATGAGGTTCCGACTCACCTGGCGGACGTACTTCGGCGGCTTGCCGTTCTTCCTTAGCGCTTCCAAGAGCTACGACGGGCCTCTGCAAGAGCTGGAGCCATAGCTGCTCTGAGCCGGGCCAAGGCTTTCCTCCCGGAGCTAGACCCGGCGGAGATCGCGCTTGGATACCCCAGTCTGAAGGAAGACGGTACTCCCTTTGATCAAAAAGACTTTGCTGCCTGTGTGAAGAGTGTGTGCCCGGTGGCTACCTTGATTGGGAATGACACCGACCTTACCAAGTATCAGTCGGGCTATGACTCGGAGAATCAGAGGATCCCCACTCCACGCTACGAAGCAAGCAGCTTGATCCCTCCGACTCGTAAGCATACCTTCGCCCCAGAAGTTGACCCGGCCGGGTTAATTGATGAGGAGGCTCAATTTGAAGCTTTGAGCGGCATTGACTGGAAATCGTCAACCTTCCAGGTCATGGGAACAGCCGGAGGAGCGGAGAGGGATGAGCCGGAAGCTTCGACCCAGCAAGCATCTTGACTCTTAGGCGGCCCATGGTTACGCCTTTAAAACAATGCCTCACCTTTTAGACTCGGGTAGTCTTGTAATAGAGTAGGACAAACATTTAACTTTGTCGTGCCATCGTGCACGTGTTGAATGCTTAACTCCATTGAAGTTGCTTCCTTATATTCCTCCGGGTCATAATTGGTCATTTATTTTCCTTAAGCTCGAGTAGCTGTCTTTAACCATCCTGCATAGAAAACAAGTCACAAGTCTCTAGGCGGCTTACCGCACTGAAAATCATAGACCTTATATATATAACCCGGAATATGAACAAAGGTCACCAAAGACTGGCCCTTAATTATATCTTTGATGTAACCATAACAGCATACTTACAAGCCTTCAAGTATACTTCCGGTTTATATAACCCGAATAATGAGGTGAAGATCTCAACTCTGGTTTGCCAGCATCAAGAATACTTACTATGTGTTATCAACGTTGTGAATCAAAATTAAGTCGGCGAAGTAAAAACCGCCCTTGCACACTGTTGATGTGACCAAAAGAACTTGTAAGTTAGATGATCAAAACTTAGGGGCTTCCGGTTCGAATACGACCAGAGAACCGTCCCAAAGGGGTTAAGCTAAGATTCGAATGCGACCATATAGCCCCCAGTGGCTTTGGCGATGTCGATCAAGAGGGTACCGACAGCTATGTTCTCTTTGGTTCGAATACGACCCATGTTTGAACAGGAAGCCCCCAAATGACCTTAAGAGTTGTTTAACGACGCTGATTCGAATACGATCCACGTCGGTTCCCAAAGGGGGTTAAGCTATGATTCAAATATGATCAAGGAAACTCCCCAATGAGCTCGGCAGTGTGCCAATCAAGTGGGTATCGACAGCTGTGTTCTCTTTGGTTCGAATACGACCTATGTTTGAACAGGAAGCCCCCAGGTGATTATATTGTTAACGGCTAGATTCGAATACGATCGTAAGCCGGATCCACCTCCAAGTGACCATGTGATCTTGTAATGGAAATAACACATTAACCTTTGGAGGAGAAAATGACAGAGGTCCTGCTTTATTATTTATCATAATATATACATGGCTATAGAAATATGTACATTATGAGAGCCAGTGGCTTAAGTGTAATAAGGCCGAAGCTGAGCTATGTTCCACGGCCGACGGGTCTCTTCCTCCGACTTGCGTGAATCTTTGTGCTCCCGAACATCGATAAGGTAGTATGACCCGTTGTGCAAGTTCATGCTGACCACAAAGGGCCCTTCCCAAGGCGGGGATAACTTGTGTGCATCTGTTTGATCTTGGATGAGCCGGAGCACCAGATCACCTTCCTGGAAGACCCGGGACTTAACCCGGCGGCTGTGATAACGGCGCAGGTCTTGTTGGTAAATCGCCGAGCGAGGTGCTGCCACATCACGCAGTTCGTCCAACAAGTCAAGAGCCTCTTGGCGTGCCCGCTCATTATCCGCCTCCACATAAGCCGCCACTCGAGGTGAGTCATGACGGATGTCGCTAGGGAGGACTGCATCCGCTCCATAAACCATGAAGAATGGCGTGTAACCCGTAGACCTGTTAGGAGTAGTGTTGATGCTCCATAACACGGAGGGTAACTCCTCCACCCAACAACCCGGCGTCCGTTGCAGAGGGACCAAAAGCCGGGGCTTGATGCCCTTCAAGATCTCCTGATTAGCTCTCTCAGCTTGACCATTGGATTGAGGGTGAGCCACTGATGAAACATCAAGTCGAATATGCTCTCGTTGACAAAACTCCTCCATGGCACCTTTAGACAGATTGGTCCCATTGTCAGTTATAATGCTGTGTGGAAAACCAAAGCGAAATATCACCCTTTTCATGAACTGAACCGCCGTGGCTGCGTCACACTTGCTAACGGGCTCTGCCTCAACCCACTTTGTGAACTTGTCAACTGCCACCAAAAGGTGGGTCTTCTTATCCTTGGACCTTTTAAAAGGCCCAACCATATCAAGCCCCCAGACCGCAAATGGCCAGGTAATCGGAATCATCCTCAGCTCCTGAACCGGCACGTGAGCCCGTCGCGAGAACCTCTGACAACCGTCACATTTACTGACCAAGTCCTCCGCATCAGCATGAGCCGTCAGCCAATAAAAACCATGACGAAAAGCCTTGGCCACAAGGGATTTTGAGCCGGCATGATGGCCACAATCCCCTTCATGAATCTCACGTAAGATTTCTTGACCCTCCTCAGGGGAAACACAATGCTGGAACGTTCCAGTAACACTGCGGCGATGCAGCTCACCATTGATAATGACCATTGACTTAGACCGCCGGGTTATTTGTCTAGCCAAAGTTTCATCCTCAGGCAAATCTCCCCGGGTCATGTATGCCAAATATGGTACTGTCCAGTCTGGGGTGATGTGGAGAGCCGCCACCAACTGTGCCTCCAGGTCAGGGACAGCCAAGTCTTCCTCTGTAGGTAACTTGACAGAAGGGTTATGTAAGATGTCCAAGAAAGTATTAGGCGGCACCGGCTTTCGCTGAGAGCCCAGCCGGCTTAATGCATCAGCCGCCTCGTTCTTCCTGCGATCGATGTGCTCTACTTAGTAACCCTGAAAGTGTCCAGCAATGGCATCAACTTCACGGTGATAAGCCGCCATGAGAGGGTCCTTGGAATCCCACTTGCCTGATACTTGTTGAGCCACTAAGTCTGAGTCGCCGAAGCACCTTACCCGGCTCAAGCTCATCTCCTTAGCCATCCGAAGACCATGGAGCAAGGCCTCGTACTCAGCCGCATTGTTAGTACAAGGAAACATCAACCGTAGCACATAATGAAACTTGTCACCTTTAGGGGAAGCCAATACAACTCCAGCCCCTGAGCCCTCCAATTGCCTAGACCCATCAAAGTGAATAGTCCAATATGTATTATCCGGCTTTTCTTGAGGCACCTGTAGCTCTGTCCAATCATTGATCAAATCCACCAAAGCTTGAGATTTAACAGCGGTGCGTGGTACGTATTTCAGACCATGAGGCCCAAGCTCTATAGCCCACTTAGCCACTCTTCCTGTGGCTTCTCTGTTCTGGATGATGTCTCCAAGGGGAGCAGAACTAACCACATTGATGGGGTGACCATGAAAATAATGTTTAAGCTTCCGGCTTGCCATGAACACAACATAAACAAGCTTCTGCCAATGTGGATACCGCTGTTTGGACTCTATGAGCACTTCACTGACATAGTAAACCGGCCGCTGAACCGGATACTCCTTACCCTCTTCCTTGCGCTCCACCACCACAGCCACACTGATGGCTCGCGTGTTAGCAGCTACATACAGTAATAAGGGCTCCTTATCAACTGGAGCAGCAAGGACTGGGGGCTCAGCCAGTTGTCTCTTCAAATCCTCAAAGGCAGTATTAGCAGCATCATTCCAGATAAAGTCATCAGTTTTCTTCATCAACTGGTACAGTGGCATGGCCTTTTCACCCAAACGGCTTATAAACCGGCTCAAAGCAGCGATGCGACCCGCCAGACGCTGGACGTCGTTTATGCACGCCGGCTTAGCCAGAGAGGTGATTGCCTTGATTTTTTCCGGGTTAGCTTCAATGCCTCTGTTAGAAACCAGGAAACCCAACAGCTTCCCTACGGGAACACCAAAAACGCACTTGGCCAGGTTAAGCATCATCTTGTAAACCCGGAGCTTATCGAAGGTTTCTCTAAGGTCATCTACCAGAGTCTCCTTCTCCCTGGACTTAACCACAATATCATCCACATAGGCGTGAACATTGCGCCCAATCTGGTTATGAAGACAATTCTGCACACAACGCTGATAAGTCGCCTGTGCACTCTTGAGTCCAAAAGGCATAGACACATAACAGAAGGCTCCAAAAGGAGTGATGAACGCCGTCTTCTCCTGGTCCTTAACTGCCATTTTAATCTGATGGTATCCGAAATAAGCATCCAAGAAACTTAAGCGCCCACAACCCGCCGTAGCATCAATGATTTGATCAATACGGGGGAGAGCAAAAGGATCAGCCGGACATGCTTTGTTTAAGTCCGTGTAGTCCACACACATCCGCCAGGTGCCATTCTTCTTGAGCACGAGCACCGGGTTAGCTAACCATTCTGGATGAAAGACTTCGACAATAAACCCGGCCGCCAAGAGCCGGGCCACCTCCTCGCCAATGGCTTTCCGGCTCTCCTCATTAAACCGCCGAAGGAATTGCCTGACCGGCTTAAATTTCGGATCAATATTGAGAGTGTGCTCAGCGAGTTCTCTAGGTACACCTGGCATGTCAGAAGGTTTCCACGCAAAAATGTCCCTATTCTCACGGATGAACTCGATGAGCGCGCTTTCCTATTTTGGATCCAGATTGGCACTGATGCTAAACTGCTGAGATGAGTCACCTGGAACGAAATCAACAAGTTTAGTCTCATCAGCTGACTTAAATTTCATTGCCGGCTCATGCTCCGTGGTCGGCTTTTTCAGAGATGTCATATCTGTTGGGTCAACATTGTCCTTGTAAAACTTCAACTCCTCTGTTGCACAAACAGATTCTGCATAAGCCGCGTCGCCTTCCTCACACTCCAAGGCTATCTTGCGGCTGCCATGAACCGTAATGGTCCCATTGTGACCCGGCATCTTGAGCTGAAAATACACGTAACACGGCCGTGCCATGAACTTGGCGTAAGCCGGCCGCCCAAATATAGCATGATATGGACTTCTTATCTTAACCACCTCAAAGGTTAATGTTTCCACCCTGTAGTTGCACTCATCCCCAAAAGCCACTTCCAGCTCAATCTTACCCACTGGATACGCCGACTTACCAGGCACCATGCCATGGAAAACAGTATTGGACTGGCTGAGATTCTTATCAATCAACCCCATACGACGGAAGGTCTCATAATAGAGGATGTTGATGCTGCTGCCTCCATCCATGAGCACCTCAGTGAACTTACATCCTCCCACCTGAGGAGCCACCACCAGGGCCAGGTGACCCGGATTATCAACCCGGGGAGGGTGATCCTCCCTACTCCACACAATAGGCTGCTCAGACCATCTTAAATAGCGTGGAACCGCCGGCTCAACGGCATTCACAACCCTCTTATGAAGCTTCTGATTTCGCTTGCACGGACTGGTGGTAAACACATGATACTGTCCACCATTGAGCTGCCTTGGATTGGTCTGGTATCCCCCTGCTGCTATTGATGACCTTGGCCGGACTGCTGATTAAAGCCCCCTTGAACATTCTGAGGATTAGAATTTGAGCCGCCGCCCGGGCCGTGAAAGCCGCCAGCGCCTGAGCCGCCGCTCGAGCCATTGTTGCCATTAAAGGCATTGGAATTCTTAAAGGCCTTCATGATTGCGCAATCCTTCCATAGATGAGTAGCTGGCTTCTCCCCAGAGCCATGCCTTGGACAAGGCTCATTCAACAACTGTTCCAGCGTCGGGCCTGACCCGCCGGCTCAGGGAGGTGGCCTCCCCTTACGTCGCTGGTTGTTACCCTGTGAGCTGGTGTTAGCCACAAACTCCATGCTGCCATCAGCCTTACGCTTGCTACCTCCTTGGTTCGCCGGGTTATGCTGAGGACCCTTGCCATTGCCGTTCTTCTTTCCCTTCCCTGTCCTTTCATCATCTGACGCGGGGTCCTTGGTACTATCAGAATCGGCGTACTTGACGAGAGCCGCCATCAGCGTACCCATATCATTGCAATCGCGCTTGAGCCGCCCGAGTTTCATCTTTAAGGGTAGGAAACGACAATTCTGCTCCAACATTAGGACTGCAGAGCCGGCATCCATCTTATCAGATGAATGTATTATCTCTTTGACCCGGCGAACCCAATGGGTTGTAGACTCACCCTCCTGTTGCTTACAGTTAGTCAAATCCACAATTGACATAGACTGCCTACAGGTATCTTTGAAGTTTTGGATGAACCGGGCTTTCAGCTCAGCCCAAGACCCGATAGAATTGGGTGGCAGCCCTTTCAGCCAAGTGCGGGCAGTCCCATCTAACATCATGGTGAAGTACTTGGCCATTGCCGCTTCGCTGACCTCCAGCAATTCCATGGCCATCTCATATCTCTCGATCCAGGCTCCGGGTTGTAAATCAGCTGTGTAGTTAGGCACTTTCCTTGGCCCTTTGAAATCCTTGGGCAGACGTTCGTTACGGAGGGCCGGCACCAGACAAGGAACACCTCCGGTCCTTGTAGGTATACCCACGTCGATGGAAGCCGTCGGATAAGCCGGGGGTGGCTGGTAAGCCATCAACTGAGGCACCTGCTCCGCCTCTTGCTGTGCTCTGTCTTGGTCTACCGCATGAAAAGCTCCATTATGAGCCGGGCCGTGGCCGGGAAGCAGGTCATGGCGTCGGACATTGCTTGAGCCGGTCGCTGAAACCATGTGCCTGCTATAACTCGGGCTCCGGCCTGGATGAGGGGTTGAATGAATCCTGTCCCGGCTGTAAGAATACGCCTCTTGCTGCGCCAGAGCCGTCTGAAGGAGTTCTCTGACCCGGCGGGTTTCAACCGCCGTTGGAGAGTCACCGTCAATTGGGAGAGCCGCCAGCCGCGCCGCCGCGGCGACCATGTTTTCCAACGGGTTGGCATAATGACCCGGGGGTATTGGCACGTACTGAGGCGGGGCAGGGTTCACCCGGGGAGGCCCCATCACTTGGGGTTGAATTGGCGTTCCAATCCCGGGCACTATGATCTCCGGTGGGTTACTAGGCCCTGCACTGGGCGTGTTGAAGAGGTTTCGAGGATCGTAAACCGGAGGGAGTCGAGATTGGGCCTTTTGATGCCTCCTTCTCATGACCCCATTGGACGCATTTTGGTCCATCGTGAGCCGGAAAGATTGTGCCTGAATCAGCTGAGTCTGGGCGTCGAGAGCCGCCCTCTCTACAGCCATCCTGATCCCTTCCGCCGCCAGATCCTCCTTGGCTTTTGCTAGGTCCAACTTTAACTGTGCCACCTCCGCGTCATGCTGAACTTGATCCGTCGGGGCGACCATAGCGGTCAACAGGACCGTCATCTTGTCTGTGAGATCCATCAGCACCTGAGTCGGCGAGGGCACAGGGTTTCCTGACCCGGGGGTGAGGTTTGGAACAGGTTGTGCCCCGGCCATGAAGATTCCAACCCGGCTCGGCGGCTCAAAGGGGTCCGGAATGCTGTCACCATCGGAACAGCCCCTGAGCCTGCCATCCTGAAGTTGATATAACGAATTTGACTCATCCGTAGCTGACTCGTCGTCAGAGCCGGCGGCCGTCTCATCACCAGATCCAGATCCTTCAGAGAGTCCTCCATGGACACATCCCACGAAAGCATGCTTCAAGGCAGATGGAGCCCGGGCGGGTCGTGCACGCTGAGCCGTCTCGATGAGCTCGGTGCAGAGATCCGGCTCAGTGCCCGGCTCACCAATCTTGCCAATGAAGATGTGGATTCCGCCGAAGGGGACCCGGTACCCGTACTCGATTGAGCCGGCATCGGGGCCCCAGGTTGCATCGTTGATATAGAGCTTGCCGCGACGACTCTTGGTCATCCGGCCCACAGCGTATCCCTTGAGCCCTTCGAAGCCGCCCTTCAAGAACTCAAATCCACCGTGCGCTGGCCCCACGGTGGGCGCCAACTATCGTGGAATTGTCACGGCAGATGTCCTTGAGCTAGGACTTAGTCGTGGAGCCATCGCAGCTAGGATGCTTAAAGGGGTTAAACGGGACAAGGAATACGAGGGTTATACTGGTTCGGCCCCTTACGGTGAAGGTAAAAGCCTACGTCCAGTTGAGGTTGTATTGCTTGAGGTTTCGACGACCAGGAGCTAAACCGCCCTGCCTGGTTATCGATTTGATCTTGCTTGTCCCTGAACCGCCGCCGGGTCGTCCCTTTATATAGAGATGTTGACGCCCAGCGGCTCTCAGAGTCCCGGCCGGCTCATAACAGTGTCCGGCTCGGACTCCCAACTATTCTTGCCTTACACTACAAGTCTTCCATAACGGCGGCTTATAACTACGGGCCTTAAGCCATCTCCGGGTCTTAAGCCCATTATTGGCCCGTCGTCTTCAAGCTTGGTACTGGGCTTCGCGTGATGACCATTATGACGTAACCCGGCCCCTCCTGGGCGGGTGACTCTAATGGTTATATCCTCAACAGTTACACTTTTCTATCAATTGCTCGACAGTAATTTGTTGACCCACCGTATTATCTGCTATCTTGAGAGAAGCCTCTAGTGAAACATATGGCCCCCGGGTCTATTTTCCATCATACAAGTTTCCGATCTACTATTTTCCATCATATAAGGTTCCGATCTACTATTTTGCAATCTTTTACTTTCAGATCTATAAACCAAAAAACCCAAAAATATTTACTTTATCTTTTGTTTAGTTTCATCTATCTCTATTAGATCTCACTTTTGCAAGTAACCGTGAAGGGATTGATAACCCCTTTATCGCGTTGGGTGCAAGTTGTTTGATTGTTTGTGCAGGTATGGTGATTTGTGCGTTTTCTCCTACTGGAATGATACCTTGGTTCTCTAACTAAGGGAAATACTTATCTCTACTTTGCTGCATCACCCTTTCCTCTTCAAGGGAAAACCAACGCAAGCTCAAGAAGTAGCAGGAAGAATTTCTGGTGCCGTTGCCGGGGAGATCTACGCCAAGTAAAGACATACCAAGTACCCATCATAAACTCTCATCTCTTGCATTACATTTTTCGCCATTTGCCTCTCGTTTTCCTCTCCCCCACTTCTAAAACGATTTTTGAAAATATTTGCTTTTTCTTCGCCCCACTTTCGGTTGTCTTTTGGTTTGTCTTTATGTCTTACTTAGTTTGTTTGCTCGTTCGCTTGGTATAATTGTGTGTGTTTTGAAAATCAAGAACCAAAAGGTTTATGGATCCTCATCCACTTGCTAATCTTTTTAAAAGATCCAATTATGATGAACCAATTGCTAGTGAATTGAGTGCACTAGATTGTCTCTATGAGGTTTTGCTTGAAAAGTGTGATGAAGTATTGAAAGGAGAAAAATTTAAAGTGTTTCACGATAGTGCCTTGAATGAAAAGCATGATTGCAATGATGTTCTTATGAATTCCATTAATGTCAATTGTGCTAATAATATGCAAAACCCTAAGCTTGGGGATGCTAATTTTGCTATGTCTACTACTTATTGCAATGATCATGATTTGGGTGATTCTTCCTATGATCTTGAAAATTTATTTAAGCCCCATGATGAATATGAGATTGATAATAGTGTTTGCAATAATATTGAAAGTGGGTTTGGAAGAGTGTCAACTTTAGATCTCGCATATTTGGAGAATGTTCAATCTTATGAATTTTTTGATAAAAGTGTGGTTGGAGAGGTCCTGACTTTAGTTAATGTTAATCCCACTATTTTGGAAGAGTGTCAAGTCCGCATGCATGTGGATCGTGTTGAGAATATGTTATGTGATAGCTATATTGTTGAGAATATGTTATGTGATAGCTACATGTAATTATTCGCATATTTGGAAAAAGCTTTTACACAGAGACTTATCAGTAGCGCTTGTTAAAACAAAGCGCTACTACTAAGTAACAGTAGCGCGGGACGAAGCAGCACGCTACTGCTACCCAAATAGCAGTAGTGCTTCCCTCATAAAACGCGCTGCTACTATGACTATTCTAACCGTTGCTGCCAGGCTTGGTATAGTAGTAGCGCCCTTCTAGAAACCGCGCTATTGCTAACAAAATAGTAGCAACGCATTTTAAGGCGACAGTGCTGCAACTAACAAAAGGAAAAGAAAAGAAAAATGAAAGGAAAAAAGAAAAGGAAAATTAAAGAAAAAGAAAAAGAAAAAAAATGAAAGCAATAGCAGCATCGCGTTTTGATGAAAGCGCTATAGCTACTTTAGCTTTAGCGCATTTTCACTAACAAGCGCTATAGCTAACTTATCTATAGCAGCAGCGCGTTCTTCCAAAAAGCGTTATAGCTAAGTATCTATAGTGCTTGTTGGGTAAAAGCGCTACTACTAAGTTTGACTTGCCCCTGCGTGGGCGTCCCTCCTTCCCCCAATTCCCCATTCTTCTCGCGTCTCCCCAACCTCTCCCTCGTCGCCCCTGCTCCCTCGTCACCCTGCCTCTGTTGCCGTCACCGGAGCCGCGCGCCATCGCCGCCATCGGAGCCGCGTGCCCCCGGAGCCACCCTCGTCCGCTCCTCGCCGCCCCTGCTCCCTCGTCGCCCTGCCTCCGTCGCCGTCACCGGCCGGATCCACCCTCGGCGCCCTCCAAGCCACCGTCTCCCCCGAGCACCTCCCCTCCACCATCTTCCCCGAGCACACACTCTGTAAGCCCCCACCCCTCCTCTCTAGGATAATTTACTTAGGTGAATTTAGCTATGAACCCTAGGAATTAGCTAGGTTAAGTATGTTAACTAGGTAGGTTAATTTGGTTAACTAACTAGGTTAACTAGCTAGGTTAACTAACTAGGTTAACTAGCTTGGTTAATTAGGTTCATTAGGTTAACTAGCTAGGTAAACTAGGTTGGCTAGGTTAGAGAAAAAAATTAGTTTAGAGGAAATATTTAGTTAGAGAAGTAGGGTTTAGAGAAAAAAATTTAGTTAGGGCAGTAGGGTTTAATTATGGTTTTTGTTTTCATAGTTGTTTTTTTAGAAGAACAAAATGAAGAAAATGTTGCAGCAGTGCTGCTAGGAGTATATATAGTGGTACTAGTAGATGTTAATTAGGTTAGGGCAGTAGTGGTACCAGTAGATGTTAATTAGATGTTTTTATTTAGGGAAGTAGGGTTTTACTAGGTTAATTAGGTGAAGTTAAATGAATGAAATTAGTAATTAACTAAATTTTCAGGAGAAATTTGTATATGCTTAAGTACTTTTTTAAATATTATTTTTAGGACAAACTTGTATATGCTTAAGTAGTTAACTAAATATATTATAAGGTTGTATATATAGTTGCTTAAGTACTTGTATAGTTGTTCTGCACCCAATGTATGCTTAAGTAGTTGTATAATTCCTAGGGTTCATCAATGGGTGCTTGAGTAGTTGTAGATGCTTAAGTAGCTAGCTTGGTTTCATCTAATTAGTTAATACTTGTAGATGCTTAAGTACTAGGGCAGTAGGGTTAGGGAAGTAGGGATAGGGCATTAGGGTTTAACTAGATGTTAATTAGGGCAGTAGGGTTTAGTTTAGAGAAAAAATTCAGTATAAAAATATAAATTTCTATCAGTGCTGCAAGTGTACTAGGTTCTTAATTTTTACTGATTTTTATTATGACAAAAATTTAGGACAGAATTTGAATTGAGTTCTAGGGTTCATAATTTGAAATTTGTGTAGTTATTCTTGAAGTGTCAAACACAAGGAGATGCAAATTTGAAGTGGTCATGTTATATGCAAATTCCTCAATAGTGTTTGCTCATGTTTATCTACGGTTGTAGTTGCTCATATACATGTTCTTAAGTGGTCGTGTTATATGCAACATTGAAGTGGTTTGATTGTGCCCAAGTGGCCTTTTGTTGTTTCCAGGAAATGAAGCTGAGTGGCCTATGTGTTGCCAGAATGTTGATTCATTTTTGTTCCGGCAAATTTCAAGTGCTCGATTTGTCCACTTTTTAGCAAAGGTCATGCCCAAATTTTCTGTGAATTTCGGCATGACTTGTGCTACGAACTAGGACATATCGAGTGCCCAGGATTTGCCGCACCGGGAATGAATCAACGTTCCTGCAAAACATAGGCCTTTTTTATGTCATTATTCATTTTATTAAGTCTAGAATTAATTGACTAGATTTAATCGTATGAAACATGGCTAGCAATGATGAAGGATAGGGTTCTGGTGATTGCAACGTCTATGAGGCGGCAGACACTTATTTGAACTTCTCGACGAGCAAAGGTTGTTGCAGGGCCCACCTGTCACATCCGAGACTAAGACTGACATCAAGACCAGCGCCAAGACTGGCGCTGAGACCCAGTCCGGCACCGAGACTGGCGAAGCCGGTATGGAACCGAAAAAGAAGAGGCAACGACACCCAAACGAGCTCATCACTAATAGACTGGTGTTCATGGAGGTGGACGACGACAATTTTGTGCCAAAAGAGCCTGCGGAAGCGCGCGCGTGCTACGGCAATCAAATAGGCTGCATCCTACGGACAACCGCCACCATCAACGATGAGAAACTAAAGAAGATAGCAGATATGAAGCAATCCCATCTAACTAAGCTGCACCAGGTATTCTGGTTCCCGGGCCGGGATGAAATCAAACATACTGATCCAGATAAAGACCCGACAATGAAGATAAATAGATGCACCATGAGCAAGTTTAGCTGCGCGTTGTTCGCTTTGAAAGTAAGGGTGAAACATCGGATCATCGACAAAAAGGAACCCTAGTCCGAGATTGTAAAGCATAATCCGACAATTACGGATGAGTAGTTTGAAATATTCAAGGTGGCTTGTGTTGCCGAAGCTGACAAAGAAATGTCGGAGTACATGAAGAGGCTCCAAGAGAGGAACATGGGGTGCCACCACCTCGGAAGCCGTGGTTACGCGGGGAAGAGGTCCATATCGGCCAAGGAGGACGCGGAACGCGAAAGTCTAGGCATCCTAGACCCCTTGGCGGAGTTCACCGTCCCGCAGGAGTGTGACGTCATCAGGGCCCTGTACCCTTGGGACCCAATCAAGAAGGTTTTCGAGACGGACGCGGTCACGACGGAGTTCATGAGACTGCTGGTAATTTTTAATTTACCCCCTAATTTTAGCTTCTGATCAATTCGACTGCACATTTAGTCATATTTGTAAACGATCCTTGTTCCTTTTGTAGAAAGAGCAGCACAGGATTGCGGCCGAAAGCGACTTGTCGTCTGAGGCGTTGGCGAGGCCCAAGTGGGACACCCCATTCAACCGGGCCTTGAACATATTGAAAGGACTCCCGGTGGACACTCGACCGTCGTATGGACGCGTGCACAGCGTCGGAGATGGCGCCACGTGGAAGAAGTACTAGCATGAGAGCACGAAGGAGAGAAAGGAAATACGGAGGTTAAATGAAGAAAACATCGACAAGAAGGTTGTGATTGCGGTTGATAAGAAATCAGCTGAGACAGTCCAAGCAGTGGTAGCTGCCGCAAAAGAGGAGATTGCAGCTTCGTATAGTGTCTTGGTTCCGGCTATCGTCAGTTGGATCAAGCAAAATCCAAATAAGGATGCAGCGGACTTTGCCCTTTCCAACTTCTTGGGGAGCAGATCGACTAGTGTTGCACGAGCACCTGCTCCGGCACCTACTCCTGCACCGTCTCCCGCACCTGCTCCTACACCGGTTCCCGCACCTGCTCATAGCAGCCCGTCCTCCTTCTCAGACGTGCTTGGCGGTGCATCGTCTTTGGCTGAGCTCGATGCCCTCACGGTACCTATCACACCGGCCCTCTTCAATATATGTATAATGTCCCGTTTCCATTTCCTTTCAGATGTCTCACGTCGCAGACATGTCTTTGCAGGCCGACGTAACCCCGTGCACCATACTGTACACCATCAGCGGCCAGAAGGTGGACGTGGGGAAGGCGACGATAATGAAGCCAAAGGAACAATTGTTCCACAGCCGGCTGATCCCCCCTGACGTCTTCAAGGTTTTCGTGGCCAGTGTCGAACCGGGCCACGAGAATTTGGCTCCTTCGGTAGCACTAGGGGGAGATGACAAGCTTGGCGATTGCAAGCGTTTGGTGCTGTTGTGGCCGAAGAGTCTACTTCGTCTGGAGGCGGCCGGGAGCACACCCACGACCAAGCAGCCTCAGCAAGGTATGAACACCAACACCCCACCTACCCAATTAGCGTCGCCTGTCGTGCCGGGTGAGGAAGAGGTGATGGTGTCATGGACTAGGGGGTACTCACCACGTCATCACCTGACCAGCTGGATCGGGCCGAGGACCCCCACGGTGGTTCATTCATGGGCCACTTCGGGCAACCCATGCCGCATACAAGGAGGTTTCCGCAAGACTTGGCGCCCAAGCCAAGGACTCTCCAAAACCCTAGGCCTCCGGTGCATATATAAACAGAGGCCAGGCTAGTCAATAGACAATCTTATATTCATTAGATCAATCTCGTGGTAGATACATGTACTCTGTACTACACCCGATACGAATACAATCAAAAGCAGGACGTAGGGTTTTACCTCCATCAAGAGGGCCCGAACCTGGGTAAAATCCCGTGTCCATGTTACCATTGCTCCAAGAAGCGTAGCTTAGGACCCCTACTACGAGATACGTCGGATATAGAACCGATATTGGTGCTTTCATTGAGGGCCTGCTGGCGGTCGCCATGGGGCGATGGAATTCGGATTGTCTCCGGCGCGATCTACACATCGGAGCCGAGCTTAATGGTCGATGTCGGCATCTTTTTCACCGGCTCGACTGGTCACTTTGGCCTAACCGAGGACTGTGCCCTACCTCCAATCATCATGTTCGGCTGAGGGCCTTCATCAACATCAACTCCGATCTCTATCAAGATCATGGAGGAATCATCCGTGGAGCTCGGGGGCTCGACGTCAACATAGCCCTCAGGCGACCGTGCTATTTTTTCGAACAGCGAACATGTATCCGCTACCACCACCACCTCGAGCATCGCTTTGACGATTCCTTCGGTAGAATTGTGCGGAATTGAGTGTACAACAACACTGTGAAATTTCGTCGCGTTTCGATGTAGCAATCTCCGTCGGTCTTCGATGTACCGGAGCCCCGTCAAATATGGACGGGACTCTGGATGAGTTTGGAGCATGGTGTCCAGCATCTAGCTCGGACGTCCTTTGGAATATCCAACCGTTTATTAGCTTCGGAATTCCTATATCTACCACCCCTCCAAATTTCAGCTCGATCCGACCGTCCAAACTCCGGGAACCTTCCGATTAGTGCATCACTTTTCAGATCTGTTTTCTGCGCGAGAACGAATCCGACCCGAGTTTATCTTTCTTATGAATGGGATTTCAGACATCCTTTTTGAAGGAAGTTTTGTATGGGGTATTGTGTTTTGTTCCCAAACACATCCCACTAATTTTAAAGTCTTTTCCAATATGATCTTCACCATCGCGCCGGTGTCAAACCAGCCCGACAATGTTGCTCTACGGCTGCCGACCTGCGCTAGACACGTTGTCGCTTTGTTGAGCCGAGCTCAACTTCTTCGGATCATCATCTCGGCCAGCCGAACAAGAGTTTGGCATCGCGAAGGATAAATAATCGCCAACATCGTCGCCCCACAGATTACACGGAGCGGGCACACCGGCATCGCCGCACGGTCATGATGTCTACTACACAACCTTCTTCTTGTAGACGTTGTTGGGCCTCCAAGTGCAGAGGTTTGTTGGATGACCTAAGGTTTATCAATCCGAGGGAGGCGTAGGATGAAGATGGTCTCTCTCAAACAACCCTGCAACCAAATAACAAAGAGTCTCTTGTGTCCCCAACACACCCAATACAATGGTAAATTGTATAGGTGCACTAGTTCGGTGAAGAGATGGTGATACAAGTGCAATATGGATGGTAGATATAGGTTTTTGTAATCTGAAAATATAAAAACAGCAAGGTAACTAATGGTAAAAGTGAGCACAAACGGTATTGCAATGCTTTGAAACAAGGCCTAGGGTTCATACTTTCACTAGTGCAAGTTCTCTCAACAATAATAACATAATTGGATCATATAAATATCCCTCAACATGCAACAAAGAGTTACTCCAAAGCCACTAATAGCGGAGAACAAACGACGAGATTATTGTAGGGTACGAAACCACCTCAAAGTTATTCTTTCGGATCAATCTATTCAAGAGTTCGTACTAGAATAAAACCTTAAGACACAAATCTACCAAAACCCTAATGTCACCTAGATACTCCAATGTCACCAGAAGTATCCATGGGTATGATTATACGATATGCATCACACAATCTCAGATTCATCTATTCAAACCAACACAAAGTACTTCAAAGAGTGCCCCGAAGTTTCTACCCGAGAGTCAAGACGAAAACGTGTGCCAACCATCATGGGCGGAACCCGCAAGTTGATCACCAAAACATACATCAAGTGGATCACGTGATATCCCATTGTCACCACAGATAAGCACGGCAAGACATACATCAATTGTTCTCAAATCCTTAAAGACTCAATCCGATAAGATAACTTCAAAGGGAAAACTCAATCCATTATAAGAGAGTAGAGAGGGAGAAATGTCATAAGATTCAACTATAGTAGCAAAGCTCACGATACATCAAGATCGTACCACCTCAAGAACACGAGAGAGAGAGAGAGAGATCAAACACATAGCTACTGGTACATACCCTCAGCCCCGAGGGTGAACTACTCCATCCTCGTCATGAAGAGCGTCGGGATGATGAAGATGGCCACCGGTGAGGGATCCCCCCTCCGGCAGGGTGCCGGAACAGGGTCCCGATTGGTTTTTGATGGCTACAGAGGCTTGCGGCGGCGGAACTCCCGATCTATTTTGTTCCTCGATGGTTTTAGGGTATATGGGTATATATAGGCGAAAGAAATCGGTCAGGGGAGCCACGAGGGGGCCACGAGGGTGGAGGGCGCGCCCAGGGGGTGGGCGCGCCCCTTGCCTCGTGCCTTCCTCGTTGTTTCCCTTACGTACACTCCAAGTCTTCTGGAATGCTTCCGTTCCAAAAATAACTCTCCGGAAGGTTTCATTCCGTTTGGACTCCGTTTGATATTCCCGTTCTGCGAAACACTAAAACAAGGGAAAAAACAGAAACTGACACTGGGCTCTGGGTTAATAGGTTAGTCCCAAAAATAATATAAAAGTGTATAATAAAGCCCATAAACATCCAAAACAGATAATATAATAGCATGGAACAATAAAAAATTATAGATACGTTGGAGACGTATCAGCATCCCCAAGCTTAATTCCTGCTCGTCCTCGAGTAGGTAAATGATAAAAATAGACTTTTTGATGTGGAATGCTACCTAACATATTTATCCATGTAATCTTCTTTATTGTGGCAAGAATATTCAGATCCATAAGATTCAAAACAAAAGTTTAATATTGACATGAAAACAATAATACTTCAAGCATACTAACAAAGCAATCATGTCTTCTCAAAATAACATGGCCAAAGAAAGTTATCCCTACAAAATCATATAGTCTGGCTATATATGCTCTATCTTCATCACACAAAATATTTAGATCATGCACAACCCCGATGACAAGCCAAGAAATTGTTTCGTACTTTTGATGTTCTCAAACTTTTTCAATCTTCACGCAATACATGAGCGTGAGCCATGGACATAGCACTATAGGTGGAATAGAATGGTGGTTGTGGAGAAGACAAAAAGGAGAAGATAGTCTCACATCAACTAGGCGTATCAATGGGCTATGGAGATGCCCATTAATAGATATCAATGTGAGTGAGTAGGGATTGCCATGCAACGGATGCACTAGGGCTATAAGTGTATGAAAGCTCAACAAAAGAAACTAAGTAGGTGCGCATCCAACTCGCTTGCTCACGAAGACCTAGGGCATTTTGAGGAAGGCCATCATTGGAATATACAAGCCAAGTTCAATAATGAAAAATTCCCACTAGTATATGAAAGCGATATCATAGGAGACTCTCTATTATGAAGATCATGGTGCTACTTTGAAGCACAAGTGTGGTAAAAGGATAGTAGCATTGCCCCTTCTCTCTTTTTCTCTCATTTTTTTGGGCCTTCTCTTTTTTTTGGCCTCTTTTTTCTCTTTTTTTAATTTTTCGTCCGGAGTCTCATCCCGACTTGTGGGGGAATCATAGTCTCCATCATCCTTTCCTCACTGGGACAATGCTCTAATAATGATGATCATCACACTTTTATTTACTTACAACTCAAGAATTACAACTCAATACTTAGAACAAGATATGACTCTATATGAATGCCTCCGGCGGTGTACCGGGATGTGCAATGACTCATGAGTGACATGTATGAAAGAATTATGAACGGTGGCTTTGCCACAAATACGATGTTAACTACATGATCATTCAAAGCAATATGACAATGATGGAGCGTGTCATAATAAACGGAACGGTGGAAAGTTGCATGACAATATATCTCGGAATGGCTATGGAAATGCCATAATAGGTAGGTATGGTGGCTATTTTGAGGAAGGTATATGGTGGGTGTATGATACCAGCGAAAGGTGCGCGGTATTAGAGAGGCTAGCAATGGTGGAAGGATGAGAGTGCGTATAATCCATGGACTCAACATTAGTCATAAAGAACTCATATACTTATTGCAAAAATCTATTAGTTATCGAAACAAAGTACTACGCGCATGCTCCTAGGGGGATAGATTGGTAGGAAAAGACCATCGCTCGTCCCCGACTGCCACTCATAAGGAGGACAATCAATAAATAAATCATGCTCCGACTTCATCACATAACGGTTCACCATACGTGCATGCTACGGGAATCACAAACTTTAGAACAAGTATTTCTCAAATTCACAACTACTCAACTAGCATGACTCTAATATCACCATCTTCATATCTCAAAACAATCATAAGGAATCAAACATCTCATAGTATTCAATGCACTTTATATGAAAGTTTTTATTATATCCCTCTTGGATGCCCATCATATTAGGACTAAATTCATAACCAAAGAAAATTACCATGCTGTTCTAAAAAGACTCTCAAAATAATGTAAATGAAGCATGAGAGTTCATATATTTCTTCGAAATAAAACCACCGTCGTGCTCTAAAAGGATATAAGTGAAGCACTAGAGCCAATGACAAACTACTCAAAAAGATATAAGTGAAGATCAATGAGTAGTTCAATAATTATGCAACTATGTGAAGACTCTCTAAAATTTAAGAATTTAAGATCTTGGGATATTATTCAAACAGCAAGCAAAACAAAAGAAAATAAAATGACGCTCCAAGCAAAACACGTATCATGTGGTGAATAAAAATATAGCTCCAAGTAAAGTTACACATGAACGAAGACGAAAGAGGGGATGCCTTCCGGGGCATCCCCAAGCTAAGGCTCTTGGTTATCCTTGAATATTACCTTGGGGTGCATTGGGCATCCCCAAGTTTAGGCTCTTTCCACTCCTTATTCCATAGTCCATCGAATCTTTACCCAAAACTTGAAAACTTCACAACACAAAACTCAACAGAAAACTCGTAAGCTCCGTTAGCGAAAGAAAACAAAACACCACTTCAATGTACTGTAATGAACTCATTCTTTATTTGTATTGGTGTTAAATCTACTGTATTCCAACTTCTCTATGGTTTATAAACTATTTTACTAGCCATAGATTCATCAAAATAAGCAAACAACACACGAAAAACAGAATCTGTCAAAAACAGAACAGTCTGTAGTAATCTGTATCAAACGTATACTTCTGGAACTCCAAAAATTCTATAATAAATATGTGGACCTGAGGAATTCGTCTAGTAATCATCTGCAAAAGAATAAACTAAATAGCACTCTCCATTCAAAAGTTTTAGCTAATCTCATGTGCGCTAAAGTTTCTATTTTTTACAGCATGATCATAAAGACTTCACCCAAGTCTTCCCAAAGGTTCTACTTGGCACAAACACTAATTAAAACACAAAACCACATCTAAATAGAAGCTAGATGATTTATTTATTACTAAACAGAACCAAAAAGCAAGAAACAAAAATAACATTGGGTTGCCTCCCAACAAGCGCTTACGTTTAACGCCCCTAGCTAGGCATGATGATTTCAATGATGCTCACATAAAAGATAAGAATTGAAATATAAAGAGAGCATCATGAAGAATATGACTAGCACATTTAAGTCTAACCCACTTCTTATGCATAGGGAGTTTGTGAGCAAACAACTTATGGGAACAATAATCAACTAGCATAGGAAGGCAAAATAAGCATAACTTAAAAACTTTTAACACATAGAGAGGAAACTTGATATTATTGCAATATGTAGAAGCATATGATCCTCTCTCATAATAATTTTCAGTAGCATCATGAATGAATTCAACCATATAACCAGCACATAAAGCATTCTTTTCATGATCTACAAGCATAGAAATCTTATTACTCTCCACATAAGCAAATTTCTTCTCATGAATAGTGGTGGGAGCAAACTCAACAAAATAACTATCATGTGAAGCATAATCCAATTGAAAATTAAAATCATGATGACAATTTTCATGGTTATCTTTATTCTTTATAGCATACGTGTCATCACAATAATCATCATAAATAGGAGGCATGCTTTCATCATAATAAATTTGCTCATCAAAACTTGGGGGACTAAACATATCATCTTCATCAAACATAGCATCCCCAAGCTTGTGGCTTTGCATATCATTAGCATCATGGATATTCAAGGAATTCATACTAACAACAATGCAATCATGCTCATCATACAAAGATTTAGTGCCAAACATTCTAATGCATTCTTCTTCTAGCACTTGAGCACAATTTTCCTTCCCATCATTTTCACGAAAGATATTAAAAAGATGAAGCATATGAGGCACCCTTAATTCCATTTTTTTGTAGTTTTATTTTATAAACTACCCTAGTGATAAAACAAGAAACTAAAAGATTCGATTGCAAGATCTAAAGATATACCTTCAAGCACTCACCTCCCCGGCAACGGCGCCAGAAAAGAGGTTAGTTGACGGGGTGTGAGTGCCGCTTACCTAGCCTCCCCGGCAACGGCGCCAGAAAAGAGCTTGATGTCTACTACACAACCTTCTTATTATAGACGTTGTTGGGCCTCCAAGTGCAGAGGTTTGTAGGACAGTAGCAAATTTCCATCAAGTGGATGACCTAAGGTTTATCAATCCGTGGGAGGCGTAGGATGAAGATGGTCTCTCTAAAACAACCCTGCAACCAAATAACAAAGAGTCTCTTGTGTCCCCAACACACCCAATACAATGGTAAATTGTATAGGTGCACTACTTCGGCGAAGAGATGGTGATACAAGTGCAATATGGATGGTAGATATATGTTTTTGTAATCTGAAAATATAAAAACAGCAAGGTAACTAATGGTAAAAGTGAGCACAAACGGTATTGCAATGTTTCGAAACAAGGCCTAGGGTTCATACTTTCACTAGTGCAAGTTCTCTCAACAATAATAACATACTTGGATCATATAAATATCCCTCAACATGCAACAAAGAGTCACTCCAAAGCCACTAATAGCGGAGAACAAACGAAGAGATTATTGTAGGGTACGAAACCACCTCAAAGTTATTCTTTCGGATCAATCTATTCAAGAGTTCGTACTAGAATAACACCTTAAGACACAAATCACCCAAAACCCTAATGTCACCTAGGTACTCCAATGTCACCACAAGTATCCATGGGTATGATTATACGATATGCATCACACAATCTCAGATGCATCTATTCAAACCAACACAAAGTACTTCAAAGAGTGCCCCAAAGTTTCTACCGGAGAGTCAAGACGAAAACGTGTGCCAACCCCAATGCATAGGTTCATGGGCGGAACCCGCAAGTTGATCACCAAAGCATACATCAAGTGGATCACGTGATATCCCATTGTCACCACAGATAAGCACGGCAAGACATACATCAAGTGTTCTCAAATCCTTAAAGACTCAATCCGATAAGATAACTTCAAAGGGAAAACTCAATCCATTACAAGAGAGTAGAGAGGGAGAAACATCATAAGATCCAACTATAGTAGCAAAGCTCGCGATACATCAAGATCGTACCACCTCAAGAACACGAGAGAGAGAGATCAAACACATAGCTACTGGTACATACCCTCAGCCCCAAGGGTGAACTACTCCCTCCTCGTCATGGAGAGCGCCGGGATGATGAAGATGGCCACCGGTGAGGGATCCCCCCTGCGGCAGGGTGCCGGAACAGGGTCCCGATTGGTGTTTGGTGGCTACAGAGGCTTGCGGTGGCGGAACTCCTGATCTATTCTGTTCCTCGATGGTTTTAGGGGAGCCACGAGGGGCCCACGAGGGTGGGGGGCGCGCCCCCTGCCTCATGCGTTCCTTGTTGCTTCCCTTACATACTCTCCAAGTCTTCTGGATTGCTTCCGTTCCAAAAATAACTCTCCCGAAGGTTTCATTCCGTTTGGACTCCGTTTGATATTCCTTTTCTGCGGAACACTGAAACAAGGGAAAAAACAGAAACTGGCACTGGGCTCTGGGCTAATAGGTAAGTCCCAAAAATAATATAAAAGTGTATAATAAAGCCCGTAAGCATCCAAAACAGATAATATAATAGCATGGAACAATCAAAAATTATAGATACGTTCGAGACATATCAGTTCACCTCATCAAGCCAACATTGACCACGTCACGAGTTACGACCTGCATTGGCATGGCCGCACCATTGCTTCATCGACCCGATGTCCATCACGCCAAACTACTTCAACACCTCGGCTGACATGGCAGCTGCAACGTCTCCTTACCGACCTGCTCCGTCTGCTCGTCTGGACCGGGGGCTTCGACATCAACCTACTCCGGAGACTTCAGTGTCGTCAACCGACCAGCTTCGTCACGTTAGTTGGACCGGGGGCTTTGCCTCGGCGAGCCAACCTTTACCAGCATCGCCATGCCATCGCTTCACCGCCCATCTATAATGGGTATGCGGATCGAGTCCCAATTTTGGGAGTCACTTTTCTTCGGACTGCTACAACAAATAAACCAGATGCTGTTAATCCTAGCAATTTTTGCTTGTTTGGGCTTATTTTTTTCCAAGGAATTATTACTCTGGTTCGTCCCATCATCTGTTCACGGGTCTATCAAATGGTGGCCGCATTAACAACGGTCGCGTGGTAGTTTGGTCAGTTTCCGTACATAGTTCGGCGAACGCCGCATCCGGAACTCGGACCGACCTATGAATTCAGGCTTTGCCGCGCCTTTAACGCATCACGCCGACGCCCCGCATGGACATTGACTTCAGCGCCAGGCCACATATCTTTAAATAGATTATTTTGCGTAAATTAATTATGCGAGGATTTTTATATATTTATATTATTATTGTTGGCCTGCACTATTTTACATGTGTAGGTATTGGACATCGACTGCGTCACATGGTCTCTTCGGCAAGCCGACGCCGTCGTCCCAATGGGCGTAAATCGGCTCGCGTGATCACCTTGTTGGTCGTGTTGCCATACCGACGTGTTCGGTTGCCTCGGGGACTTCGGCATCGCCGAGAGAGCTCTACCTCATCAAGTGTTCGGCGCACAGGACATATTTCCTTTATTACTCACTTTGCATAAATTATTTATTATGCAAAAATTATTTTTTTTTAATTTATTATTATTACTATTATCTCTAGTTTGCACTATTTTTTGTGCACAGGTAAATGATCCGGGTCGGGCAGTGTTGTCACCTCGGCTGGACGGGGGGCTTCGTCAACACTTCATTAAGCCACGCCGGGGACATCGGCGTCACTCTGTCGGCCTGCATTGGCCGTGCTATGTCGCCACTTCGGAGTGCCGAGCTCTTCGCTCAGCCACCTCGGGACCGGCTTGGGGAATGAAAACTTGTCCCACATCAAACTCGGACCGCGTCATCAATGCCGAACACATTAACCAGCTAAGTCGCTTTCATGCTCAAAAACTTCCAGTTTTAAATTTTGTTCGGTTCGGCCAAGCATTATACTTTTTTGGCAAAAAGTTGTTTATGAAAAACTTCCTTGTCAAAACTTTTTTTTGACACATAAATTCAAATACCCCGTCTACTTGGGGGCTTCCTTTATGAAGTTTTTTCTTTTTGCATATGATTATACTTGTTTGGCTTCGTTCCTTGTTCGTGTATTATGCCACAATATGCACCATGTTGACTTAAGTGTTCCGCAAGCTGGGTTGCCTTGCTCCTGTGTTTACCCCTACGTTCCTGATTGTTCGGCTAGGGAGTAAAGGGAGCACCTCTGTGATTGTCACGATGGGGTCATCCGAGCTCGGACCTCAGACTGGGTGAAGCCAAAAGCTAACGCTCTTATTGTTTTCAATCATGGTCCGCACACAACGGAACTCATGAGTACAAAAAATCTATTGCACAAGTCTCATAGTAACAATGAGCAACCGAAGAAAGGTATCGGTGGGGGTACTATTTTCTTCGAAGATGCTTCTTACACTTCGTCAGTAATATAGCATAAGTTCCCTGAGCACGCTTTGTCTGTTACAGCCTTATGGCCTGATTGCCTGGTTATCGGAAACACCGTCGATATTCTCGACAGGTGGAGTACATAACACTTTTCGGCCCTTGACCGAAGAGGGAGAAGCCGACGGTCGGTTAAGACGCGTTTAAAGTTCGGGTGAACACAGATATGATATAAGTACTTCGGTACATACAATCATTACACATAAAATTCTTTTACCCATGTCACTTGGGGGCTCTTAAATTAGTATGAGCTGTTTTATAATAAGTGTTCTTCTTAGTCGTTGCAAAGTCTTTTTCTATCACTCCTTTTTTCGACGCGAGTGTGCGGTCTATAGCCGGGCAGCCTAATTTCTCTCTCAAAGCCGCTAGAGTTTAGTTTGCTAAACTGGCCTAACGAGAAGTACTCCACCTTTGGGATAGGTGGTTGAAGCCGTAGGCTGGCCCACTTTAAGTCTTGAGATAGGATGTGTCATGTTAAAGCACGACAGAAGCACAATTTTTTTTTCTTTTTTTTCTAAGGCCAATTTTTGGATTGGCACCGAACATTTGATCTAATTCGGACGTCAAGTTTTTACTGAAGTTTTTTTGGTCTTCCAAGCCTATGGCACTTTTAAACTATTTGTGTGTTTCCAGCATAGGTCTCGCAGTGCAACGCCGGACACCTTTAGAGATTCAGCAAAAACATTCTCGGTATTGCTATATATGCATCGGTTTCGAATTGTGTCTTCAGTCAATAGTTGGGTTGCCCGGCTCCTGTGCTCGCCTCCTACGTTCCGCTTTGTTCGGCTAGGTACGCAAAGGGAGAACCACTGCAATTGCGCTTCTAGCTAGCATGGTTAAGCGCCTCAGTGGAGAAAGCCGAAAACTGACTGTCACAATATGCGTAAACTGGTCAGTGATCTGATGACTGTATTAAACCATACGATCGATAGAGGTCACCCTGTGTTAAATGACGATCCGTTCATAACATTGGCCGAAGTGTTTACGGCCTGACCTCGACTGTCGCCGAGCACTAACCGGGGGCTAGTAACTGGCCTCCCAACTTTAAACTCCTATGGCTAAGTGAAAGTTATAAAGCCCGCATATCTGATTGCCTCGTTTCCGCTAACACAACCGCCTTCGGACACCGAGACGTCGGCTAAGGGTTGTCTTGTTATTGCGAAAAGACCCTGCGTAGCATCTACAAGGGGGCGGAAGCCGACGATGGGCCACTTTCAACTGATAAACGGTCGCAACGGATTCAAAATAAACATATCATCGGCGTTTGTATTTAATATACGAAGGCTGCCTTCCGCAATCATCGTTATAAAGCATAAATATGCATCAATTTGACTTAAGATTTCGGCCAAGCTGGGTTGCCTGGTTCCTGTGCTTACCTCTACATTCCCGATTGTTCGGCTAGGCGGTAAAGGGAGCACCTCTGTGATTGTTACTACCGGGTCGTCCGAGTTAGTACCTCAGACTGGGTGAAGCCGAAAGCTAGCGATCTTAAAGGATATAATTGGTCGGCAACGACGGAAGTAAAATTTTTGGTTCTATTAATACCATAGAGTTCGGGAACTTTCCCTTAATTAAATCCTCAATATTTTCCTCCCACATTGAACGGAGGTGAGGTTTCATGATCATGATCAGCATGACAACCCAAAGAAAGGAACCGATAGCGGGACTATTTTCTTTGGAAGATGTTTTTTACATTACATAGTAATATAACGTTCTCTCTTCATACCTTTGTTTATAAAACCGTATGGCCGGATTGCCTTGTTTGCCGTTAATCTTTGCCCTTATAAAGTCTTTATAAAGTATGACAAACACTCCTCAGCTACTTGCCGAGGAGGTGGAAGCCGATGGTCGGTCAACAAAGTTTTGTACAATGCGGATCCGAGCACTAATGATGTCAAGTAATTAGACACATAGAATCATAATTTGTGATTTTACTCCGGATATCGATCCTTAATTCGGCCACCTGTGCCCACATTAAGGCTCGGGGGCTACTGGGCTTCGCACTCATTATTTATAAATATTAAAGGGGCACATCGATCCCTTGATCTGGTGTTGCCACCCGACCAGTGGCTCGGGGGCTACTGCATTGCCTATTCAATGTAAAAAATTCAAAGTGCTTAGTGTTCGGCTGTCAGGACCCCGATCCTAAGTCACACCGATCTAGCATGTAACACATCATATCACTTTGCGGCCTCACGCACGGTATTCCCACGGGTGCCACCTTACCTGGCCTGGGACCGTTTGCGCCTTTTGGCTCACATATATGATAGTGTCGCTAGCATCCATATGACAAAGAACCCGGGCTGACATGACTAGTCGTAAACCCAAAGTGGCGCTTGATGTCTACTACACAACCTTCTTCTTGTAGACGTTGTTGGGCCTCCAAGTGCAGAGGTTTGTAGGACAGTAGCAAATTCCCCTCAAGTGGATGACCTAAGGTTTATCAATCCGTGGGAGGCGTAGGATGAAGATGGTCTCTCTCAAGCAACCCTGCAACCAAATAACAAAGAGTCTCTTGTGTCCCCAACACACCCAATACAATGATAAATTGTATAGGTGCACTAGTTCTGCGAAGAGATGGTGATACAAGTGCAATATGGATGGTAGATATAGGTTTTTGTAATCTGAAAATATAAAAACAGCAAGGTAACAAGTGATAAAAGTGAGCACAAACGGTATTGCAATGCTAGGAAACAAGGCCTCGGGTTCATACTTTCACTAGTGCAAGTTCTCTAAACAATAATAACATAACTGGATCATATAACTATCCCTCAACATGCAACAAAGAGTCACTCCAAAATCACTAATAGCACAGAACAAACGAAGAGATTATTGTAGGGTACAAACCACCTCAAAGTTATTCTTTCCAATCAATCCGTTGGGCTATTCCTATAAGTTTCACAAACAGCCCTAGAGTTCGTACTAGAATAACACCTTAAGGCACAAATCAACCAAAACCCTAATGTCACCTAGATACTCCAATGTCACCTCAAGTATCCGTGGGTATGATTATACGATATGCATCACACAATCTCAGATTCATCTATTCAACCATCACATAGAACCTCAAAGAGTGCCCCAAAGTTTCTACCGGAGAATCAAGACGAAAACGTGTGCCAACCCCTATGCATAGGTTCATGGGCGGAACCCGCAAGTTGATCACCAAAACATACATCAAGTGAGTCACGTGATATCCCATTGTCACCACAGATACGCACGGCAAGACATACATCAAGTGTTCTCAAATCATGAAAGACTCAATCCGATAAGATAACTTCAAAGGTAAAACTCCATCCATTACAAGAGAGTAGAGGGGGAGAAGAAACATAAGATCTAACTATAAGAGCAAAGCTCGCGATACATCAAGATCGTGCCAAATCAAGAACACAGGAGAGAGAGAGAGAGAGAGAGAGAGAGAGATATCAAACACATAGCTACTGGTACATACCCTCAGCCCCGAGGGTGAACTTCTCCCTCCTCGTCATGGAGAGCGCCAGGATGATGAAGATGGCCACCGGTGATGGATCCCCCCTCCGGCAGGGTGCCGAAACAGGGTCCCGATTGGTTTTTGGTGGCTAGTGAGGCTTGCTGCGGCGGAACTCCCGATCTATCCTGTTCCCCAAAGGTTTTAGGGTATATGGATATATATAGGCGGAAGAAATACATCAGGGGAGCCACGAGGGCCCCCCGAGGGTGGATGGCGCGCCCAGGAGGGTGTGCGCGCCCCTGCTATCTCGTGCCTCCCTCGTTTCTTTCCTGACGTGCACTCCAATTCTATCGGGTTGCTTTCTTTCCAAAAAAACTTCTCCAGAAGGTTTCATTCCGTTTCGACTCCGTTTGATATTCCTTTTCTTCGAAACACTGAAACAAGGGAAAAAACAGGAACTGGCACTCGGCTGTGGGTCAATAGGTTAGTCCCAAAAATAATATAAAAGTGCATAGTAATGCCCATAAAACATCCAAGATGGATAATATAATAGCATGAATACTTCATAAATTATAGATACATTGGAGACGTATCAGCATCCCCAAGCTTAATTCCTGCTCGTCCTCGAGTAGGTAAATGATAAAACAAAGAATTTTTGAAGTGTGAATGCTAGCAGGTGCATAAGTTTGATCAATGATAATTTCAATCACCTTTTCTAGCATCATTATATGTCATAACAGTAGCTCAACTCATAGAACTTTGCATGATCAAGTAACAAACTATTCACATGTTAAAGTATAGATCATAAACTTTCTTGAAAACTAACAAACCGTGTTATTAGTCATCAAACAATTACAATTCATCTTATTTTCAGGAAGAGTCTATGTCAGAGCTTTGATTCAGCAAACTTCACATACTCAACTATCATTTAGTCTTCCATGATTGCTACCACTCAAAGCATATTTTTAGAACAAATAGAATTCATCGAACACAGAGAAAGATAGGGGCTTAATGTTTCGCCTCCCAACTCATTTATCATATAGATAATTGTCAACAATAATAATTCATGATCAAATATATTTGAATGGCCATATATGCTCAGATCTTTCCATCACATGATGCTTGCCAACTAAAGAGTAGGTTGGAATGAGAAGGAATACTACTGACTCTTGCATAAAAGTAAAAGATAGGCCCTTCGCAGAGGGAAGCAGGGATTTGCAGAGGTGCCAGAGCTCGAAGCAAAAATAGAGATGAAAATAATTTTGAGAGGTATGCTTTCATTGTCAACATAACGACCAAGAGTTCCTAATATCTTCCAGACTACATACATTATAGGCGGTTCCCAAACAGAAAGGTAAAGATTTTTACTCCCCCTCCACCAACAATCATCAATCCATAGCTTGCCCGAAACAACGGGTGCCTCCAACTAACATCTAACCTGGGGGAGTTTTGTTTGCAATTATTTTTGATTTGATTTGGATCTTTTGATCATGGGACTGGGCATCCCAGTTACCAGCCATTTTCTCGTGAATGATGAGCGGAGTCCACTCATCGTGAGAATAACACACCTAGCATGGCAGATACTGCTAACCCGTAGTGGCTACATGAGCGATTCGGGCATACAAAAAAAATTATTATTTGAAGGTTTAGAGTTTGGCACATGCAAATTTACTTGGAACGGCAGGTAAATACCGCATATAGGTAGATATGGTGGACACTCATGGAAGAAACTTAGTTCAAGGAATTTGGATGTACAAGCAGTATTCCCTCTTAGTACAGATATTTTGGCTAGCAAAGGATTCTAAATAGCAAGCACCACATGTTAGAGGATCCATAACAATATAACTTCTATACAAATATACCCAAGCATAACTCATTATGTTGTCTTCCTTGTCCAACTTCAACTAATTTGCTCAGGTTTGAAAATAATTAATGGGGATCACAATCATAGAAGATGTCCAAGATAGTATATTCATATGTGAAATCTCTCTTCCTTCAATATTCTTTCATGAATTGTTCAAGTGACTAATACAATGCTTGCTAACCTTCAATAAATTTACCACCTATACTTCTTATATGTGAAGGCATTACTCCCCATGGGAAAGGCATATAAAACATATATTAATTTCAGATTTATAACATTCAAATCATTCAACCATCTATCTATTATATAATTAAAACATAAGTCAAACAAGCCATCATGTTTGTCCACATGTGGTAATATTATTTGCACCGTTTGATTAGAGAAACAATGGCTAAGATTTAAAGTTTTTACGTAACGGAAAAATTGCATACAATATAGTCACGTACAAACAGGTCCACCATGGACACGTGAAATAAGTCTGATAGGGACACATATAAAACCAGGTCAGGTACACGTTAGAAAAAAAGGAACTTACCTGACAGGCTTTTTATGGAAACAAAAATCTAGCAGTATACGCTCAAATAGGTTAACATATAATAAGGAAATTGACACCTAGAATATGAGTGGAATATGGACTCTTACCAAATCAGATCACGTACACATAGGGAAAACGGAAGCATACGGGCAGGTCAGGTCTTTCAGCTGGAAAAGAATTATATAGAAATAGAATTGGGAAACATAAAAATTATAGCGCGTTGGAAAAGGAAAGAGAAACGTAATCCAAGCTAACTCATGGGAGGCCACCACACAAGCACTCACGTACACCGCCGCCGCCGCCGCATCAGGAGCAGTAGCAAGGTCGCTGTTTTGTCTTTCAAATTCACGAGCGGAAGTTTTGGTCAAAGTACCTCCTCGACGGCATGTGAGGATGATAGGCTATGGCGCCGTAACTATTGGCTCTTAGAGGCAATCCTCTAGCCTGAAGAAAACATGGACCGGCGGGCTGGCAACGCCACATCGACAACCAGCAAAGGTCTCTCCACGCTCAAGGATAGGTCATGCCTCCGGTAAGCGCATCTAGACGGCTACAACACAAGCACATGCCGGCCACATTCGACTAAGACTTGCAAGCTGTATGACGTTGATCATCGAGCCTGCAGCCAGTACACTACTTAAATGAGCTCAAGTTTTGCATAGATGATGCTAAATTGGTAAAATCTTCGCATCCATTCAAGGACTATAAAAAGAACTATCCTGTTTGGTTAAAATCTTGAGGTATTATCCCACGATTTTAAAGAGAAAGAAAATTAGTTGTCAAAGGTGTCATGGTGTGTGCAGATACACTGCTCAGGCCCGCGATAAAACCCCTTTTATGGCGTGCATGACGCCTGGGTAATGATACTGTTCATGGCGAATGTGAGGCATCCATCAGTGAGTTGGTAGATTTTCTGAAGAATTATTGGGTCTGTCTAACAAATGAAAACCCAGAAGAATCATATAAAAAGGGAAACAAACCTGCACATAGAATACATGTAACTACTCCGGCCGATACTCCCAGTAATCTTTTGTGTATACCTCCAGGAGGATTTCTGAAACTGAACACCGATGCAGCTTCGGGATTGGCGAGTGCTGGGGCAATCGCTCAAAACAGTAATAGGGATGTAATGTATTCCGCAAGTTGTGTCCGGCCACTGCAGGAAGCCGAGGGATGAGACCTGCTGTTCGGGTACAAACTCTGTAAAAAACTGTACAAGGGTCAGCACTGGTGGAGACTGATTGGTCTGCTACTGTGGTGGCTTTTGATCCAGATGGTGGACGACGTATGTGGAAGCAAAGGACGCAGTTAAAAACTATAGAATGGCCTAATTAACACTGGAGGACGTATGTGGAAGCAAAGGCCAGCATTGAGTAGTTTCGAAAATTGTAGGGTCAGGAAGATTTTGAGAGGGAGCAACGAGGCTGCACATGCATTTTGTGTCTACTGTAGAAGTAGTGGAGATTTCTTCAGTCTACTAGGACATGTGTCGGTGTCTCTAGACCATATAATTGTAAAAGACATGAGTTTGCTGGAAGAAATATACAAGTGCTCGCTTTCCCTAGAAGAAAGTGTTACTGTAAGTCAAAAGTGACGTACAAGATGTCCCGGGTAACAACTTTTCAGCTGTAAGTGCATTCTGTGACATGCATGAGATGGAAGCTAGAGTTAAGCACAAGTGGGGGCATGGTGATTAACTGACTTCTCAATTATAGATTTTACATTCCTGATGATATTCGTGGTAAGCACTACAATCTATGAGCCGTCCCAGTTGAAATTAGTACACATTCAATTATGGTGGCCTCCTCTTCGGATGCACTAGAAATAATTTGCATTTTTTGGTGGGATCAGTACGTATCCTTATGAGGCCGAGTTTATTAATTTATGCATATATTTATTTTTAGTTCATTATTTCTATCTGCTTTCTATATTGTTCAATTTCTGTTGTGCAACGTTGTGTCGGCGGTCTGTTTTATAAATTTTGGAACTGTAATTCGAGCGTGTTAGATTTATCCTAGGCGTAACATTGTAAAGCCTGACCAAATTTATTATACAAAAAAATATGTCAGCATCCACAATAGAAATCAACTTGAAGGGAGTATGCAATGTATTTAAACATGAAGGAGTATGTTATGTTATTTCAAACATACCCAAGTAGTGTCGTTCTTACATTTCCTAACAATCACAAATTTGCTTGTATGCTGCACGGAGAAATGTTATCATTATCGATCACTGAATGGAAACTACAATTGATACTTTTATAAAAGAGCATAAGATTCCTGGTATTTATCATGTCCATCTATGCTAGAAACAACAATTAACGCTTACAGTCTCCGTTCATGCAAACAAATATATACTCCCTCCGTTCCTAAATATTTGTCTTTTTAAAGATTTCAAATGGACTACCATATACGGATGTATATAGACATATTTTAGAGTGTAGATTCACTCATTTTGCTCCGTATCTAGTCACTTGTTGAAATCTCTAGAAAGACAAATATTTAGGAACGGAGGGAGTAGTATAATTTTCTGGAGAAGACCATTGGTCTTTGTTTATATATTTCAGTTTTTCTTTTCTTATTTGCAGGTTTTGGATCCTTTTGGATAATGGTTTGTACAATAAATGACAATAGATTTCCCAGTTTTTTTTTGTATGGGTGCCTTAGGTTGCTTTTACTTTTGTGGTTGAAACTACAAAGGTATTTTGGTACTGAGATTTCCCATCAGCACATGAGAGGGCCAGGGGAGGGAATATTGAGATATTTAATATGAAAACCGCAGGAGAATTGCACTATTTCACAAAATAATGGCATTTCTATAATACTTATATCTTCTAAAAATGTATGTTGTATGATGGAGTGGTGACAATACCCATAAAGTGTGTATACTAATTTCAATTATCTTGAAAATCTCCTGTTTTTGACATGTTAGGGATAAAGTACTTTGGTCAGTTAAAGCTATTAATAAATTGCTGTTAGAGGAAAAAAGACACATTTGGTCAACCTTTTCAAACCTAAGAGGACAAATTTGCCGGAGTAAATAGTAAAAAGTATATTTTTTATGGTACAACTTACTTATATAATAATAATAATAATAATAATAATAATAATAATAATAATAATAATAAAAAGTATAGAATATACTCCAACTTTCAAGAATATACACGCATATTGGTGCACAACCTCATGTCCACCAGAATATATAGATGACATGATATTCAAAGGATTTTGAAGGAGACATGGAAACACAAAAGTCAACTAATGGATTCATGGGTTATTCATCCTTATGTAATATTTGAAACCTTAGATAATTTACCTAATCTATGAAATTAAATCCCATATATCTATTTTTGTGTATCGTTTCAATCATAATAGCAAATTTAATTAGACGATTCTACTATTTTTTTTTCATTCAGTAGGTTGACAAGAAAAACATAATTGGCAGGAGGTGCCAATAATGCATGAGTAGGTAGATCGCCAATCTTTGTTTTTGCTGCCAAACATGGGTAAATCACTCCAGGAGTGATTAGACTTATTGTTTGTCCGAGTTAAAAGAAAGAAAATACATGCTGAATGGTAAATTCCATTAATACATAGTGAAGTTACTTGGGTTTGCTTTTCTACATGTCCACAAGTTTTAACTCCACGAACCAACCATCATAATTTTGGCTTATTATTTATCTTCAATATTCCAAAGATGGCGTGAAGAAGACAAGGAAAACATTAGATATCAAGATTCAAATTGTTTCAATGCTAGCCGCGCAATTGCGCGGGCCACACCACTAGTTTACTCATAGGATATAAGTGAAGCACACGAGTAAATGACAAACTACTCCAAAAAGATATAAGTGAATATCAATGAGTAGTTAAATAATTATGTAGCTATGTGAAGACTCTCTCTCATTTAAGAATTTCAGATCTTGGGATTTTATTCAAACAGCAAGCAAAGCTAAAGAAAATAAAATGACGCTCCAAGCAAAACACATATCATGTGGTGAATAAAAATATAGCTCCAAGTAAAGTTACCGATGAACGAAGACGAAAGAGGGGATGCCTTCCGGGGCATCCCCAAGCTTAGACGCTTGGTTATCCTTGAATATTACCTTGGGGTGCCCTGGGCATCCCCAAGCTTAGGCTCTTGCCACTCCTTCTTCCATAGTCCATCGAATCTTTACCCAAAACTTGAAAACTTCACAACACAAAACTTAACAGAAAACTCGTGAGCTCCGTTAGTGAAAGAAAACAAAACACCACTTCAAGGTACTGTAATGAACTCATTCTTTATTTATATTGGTGTTAAGCCTACTGTATTCCAACTTCTCTATGGTTTATAAACTATTTTACTAGCCATAGATTCATCAAAATAAGCAAACAACACATAGAAAACAGAATCTGTCAAAAACAGAACAGTCTGTAGTAATCTGTATCAAATGTATACTTCTGGAACTCCAAAAATTCTAAAATAAATTGTTGGACCTGCGGAATTTGTCTAGTAATCATCCGAAAAAATAATCAACTAAATAGCACTCTCCAGTAAAAAGTTGAAGCAAATCTCGTGAGCGCTAAAGTTTCTGTTTTTTACAGCATGATCATAAAGACTTCACCCAAGTCTTCCCAAAGGTTTTACTTGGCACAAACACTAATTAAAACACAAAACCACATCTAAACAGAAGCTAGATGGATTATTTATTCCTAAACAGAACCAAAAAGCAAGAAAGTAAAATAAAATTGGGTTGCCTCCCAACAAGCGCTATCGTTTAACGCCCCTAGCTAGGCATGATGATTTCAATGATGCTCACATAAACATAAGAATTGAAACATAAAGAGAGCATCATGAAGAATATGACTAGCACATTTAAGTCTAACCCACTTCCTATGCATAGGGATTTTGTGAGCAAACAAATTATGGGAACAATAATCAACTAGCATAGGAAGGCAAAACAAGCATAACTTCAAGATTTTAAGCACATAGAGAGGAAACTTGGTATTATTGCAATTCCTACAAGCATATATTCCCCCCTCATAATAATTTTTAGTAGCATCATGAATTAATTCAACAATATAACCAGCACCTAAAGCATTCTTTTCATGATCTACAAGCATAGAAAATTTACTACTCTCCACACAAGCAAAATTCTTCTGATTCGGAATAGTGGGAGTATCATAAGAGACTTGAATACTATATATTGTTTCCATATTAAAAGAGTAATGTTCAGAAAAAGGGTAATCATAATCATGACAAGTTTTATAAACATAATCATCACTACTTTTTATAGCATAAGTTTCATCACAATAATCATCATAAGTAGCAACTTTGTTCTCATCATAATCGATTGAAACCTCTTCCGAAATAGTGGATACATCACTAAATAAAGTCATGACCTCTCCAAATCCACTTTCATAAATATTATAAGATTCAACATCCTCCAAAATAGTGGGATCATTACCTCCTAAATTTGACACTCTTCCAAACCCACTTTCATCAATATAATCATCATAAGTAGGAGGCATGCTATCATCATTATAAATTTGCATATCAAAACTTGGGAGACTAAAAATATCATCTTCATTAAACGTAGCCTCCCCAACCTTGGGACAAACATTAATTGCAGCGAATATATTCTCAAAAACATCATCTTCATCAAACATAGCATCCCCAAGCTTGGGCCTTTTCATATCATAAGCATAATCACTCTCATCATTAATAGTATGGATAGCACCAATAGTATAGCAAACATTATTATCATATTCTTCCAAGCAAGTGCCAAAAAGGTTTTCAAGATCATAAGAAGTATCATTATCTTCCCAATCATAATCATCACAACAAGCAATAGGTATAACGAGATCATCATCAAGTGCATCATCTTCCACAATTATTTTTGATTCATTTTCATGAGGCACAACAATAATTGGAGCAACATTATTTGGGAGATATATCTTTTTACCTCTCTTCCTTTTTATTTTCTTCTTCTTCACCACATCATGTGTTGGTTCAATCCTCTTTTTGGAGCTCCTTATTAATGAGATTGGTTGAATAGAACGCTCCTCCTCATTTCCTGATTCATCATAAGAAATAATAGGAGGATATTGGGAAGTTTCTTCCCTTTCATTAGTGTTCTCTTCATCTTCTATTTGCTTTCTTTTATTTATGTAATTGACAATATAAGGATTTTCAATGCAATTCACCGCACAATACATATAAATCTTCTCTAGATCAAAATCAAGAAATCTATCAAGATTAAACTTTGGAATACCCTCAGTTATATGTTTAATTTCTTCATACCCCAAAAGAAGACTAAGCTCTTTATGATGCTCAAGGGTAATCAAATTATCACAATTTTTGGACACGATTCGGTCATGAAACAATTTGCATTGGAGATTTAAATGACCATGTTCATTGCAAAGTCCACAAGGATCGCGAAAAATATTGAATTTTTCAGCACAAACATCAAGACTTTCTTGCAACAATTTAGTTTCTAAATGCTTGTGCCTCTTGCAATATCTATCTTCCCTATTTGGTGTGTACTTGCAAACCCAATACACTCCACAAAAATCAACATGCTTATAAGAGATATTTTCATCATGACTAGTGCAATTATCATTAGTACTATGGATATTCAAGGAATTCATACTAACAGCATTGCAATCATGCTCATCATTCAAAGATTTAGTGCCAAACATTTTAATGCATTCTTCTTTTAACACTTTGGCACAATTTTCCTTTCCATCATACTCATGAAAGACATTAAAAAGATGAAGCATATGAGGCAACCTCAATTCCATTTTTCTGTAATTTTCTTTTTATAAACTAAACTAGTGATAAAACAAGAAACAAAAAGATTCGGTTGCAAGATCTAAAAATATACCTTCAAGCACTCACCTGCCCGGCAACGGCACCAGAAAAGAGCTTGATGTCTACTACACAACCTTCTTCTTGTAGACGTTGTTGGGCCTCCGAGTGCAGAGGTTTGTAGGACAATAGCAAATTTCCCTCAAGTGGATGACCTAAGGTTTATCAATCCGTGGGAGGCGTAGGATGAAGATGGTCTCTCTCAAGCAACCCTGCAACCAAATAACAAAGAGTCTCTTGTGTCCCCAACACACCCAATACAATGATAAATTGTATAGGTGCACTAGTTCGGCGAAGAGATGGTGATACAAGTGCAATATGGATGGTAGATATAGGTTTTTGTAATCTGAAAATATAAAAACACCAAGGTAACAAGTGATAAAAGTGAGCACAAACGATATTGCAATGCTAGGAAACAAGGCCTAGGGTTCATACTTTCACTAGTGCAACTTCTTTCAACAATAATAACATAATTGGATCATATAACTATCCCTCAACATGCAACAAAGAGTCACTCCAAAGTCACTAATACCGGAGAACAAACGAAGAGATTATGGTAGGGTACGAAACCACCTCAAAGTTATTCTTTCCAATCAATCCGTTGGGCTATTCCTATAAGTGTCACAAACAGCCCTAGAGTTCGTACTAGAATAACACCTTAAGACACAAATCAACCAAAACCCTAATGTCACCTAGATACTCCAATGCCACCTCAAGTATCCGTGGGTATGATTATACGATATGCATCACACAATCTCAGATTCATCTATTCAACCAACACATAGAACCTCAAAGATTGCCCCAATGTTTCAACCGGAGAATCAAGACGAAAACGTGTGCCAGCCCCTATGCATAGGTTCACGGGAGGAACCCTCAAGTTGATCACCAAAACATACATCAAGTGAGTCACGTGATATCCCATTGTCACCACAGATACGCACGGCAAGACATACATCAAGTGTTCTCAAATCATTAAAGACTTAATCCGATAAGATAACTTCAAAGGGAAAACTCAATCCATTACAAGAGAGTAGAGGGGGAGAAGAAACATAAGATCCAACTATAATAGCAAAGCTCGCGATACATCAAGATCATGCCAAATCAAGAACACGAGAGAGAGATCAAACACATAGCTACTGGTACATACCCTCAGCCCCGAGGGTGAACTACTCCCTCCTCGTCATGGAGAGCGCCGGGATGATGCAGATGGCCACCGGTGAGGGATCCCCCTCCGGCAGGGTGCCAGAACAGGGTCCCGATTGGTTTTTGGTGGCTACAGAGGCTTGCGGCGGTGGAACTCCCGATCTATTCTGTTCCCCGAAGGTTTTAGGGTATATTGATATATATATAGGCGGAAGAAATACGTCAGGGGAGCCACGCGGGCCCCACAAGGGTGGAGGGCGCGCCCCCCTGCCTCGTGTCTCCCTCGTTTCTTTCCTGACGTGCACTCCAAGTCTATCGGGTTGCTTTCTGTCCAAAAAAACTTCTCCAGAAGGTTTCATTCAGTTTCGACTCCGTTTGATATTCCTTTTCTTCGAAACACTGAAACAAGGGAAAAACAGGAACTGGCTCTGGGCTCTGGGTCAATAGGTTAGTCCCAAAAATAATATAAAAGTGCATAGTAAAGCCCATAAATCATCCAAGATGGATAATATAATAGCATGAATACTTCATAAATTATAGATACGTTGGAGACGTATCAGCGCTAACTTATAGGGACAGGCATACATGACCCAGCAACGAACGTGTCGGTCATCAGCGAGTGAATTCGGGCTGTAGCAACTGGGCTAGTAGGACTCCGGGAATCCGGGCTGTAGCAGGCTAACAGGACTCCGAAGGACACCGCGTGACATTTCCCCGAAGGGACAGACACAGGATCGAAGAAGGACACATGCCGGCCAGTCTAAGTGTTCCGGAGCAGTAGCAACTGGGCTAACAGGACTCCGGTAAACCGGGCTGTAGCAGACTACCATGGCTTAGTGGAAGCACCAGACTACATTTCCCCATAAGAGAGGCTACCATGGATAGACAACTAGGTTGTCGGATCCCACACATACCAAGCATTTCAATCATACACACAATATGCCCGATATGTGTAAATACAACATGGCATCCCAACATGACTCTACAACTGAAGTATTTATTCAATAGGCTCCGAGGAGCGAGATATTACAAACATGGGTCTCATGACCCAACATTCAGAGCATACAAGTCAAAGCACATGCGGAAGCTTAACATGTCTGAGTACAGACATCTACAAATGAAAAAGGTTGAGAAGCCTGACTATCTACCAGATCCTGCCAAGGGCACAAGATCATAGCTGAGGTATCAAGCTAAACGTCGAAGTCCACGCGGAACTACTAGCAAGACTGAAGTCTCTCTGCAAAAACATAAATTAAGAAAACGTGAGTACAAATGTACTCAGCAAGACTAACTTCAGAACTAGCTACATATGCATCGGTATCAACAAAAGGGGTGGTGGAGTTTAACTGAAGCAAGCCAGCTTTGACTCAGTGGCTAACCTTAACTACGACTGGAAGTAACTCTTTTGAGGTGGCGCACACGAGTCCACATATTCACCAATCAATACACCACTATGGATCCGCTCCCGTCTCCTTACGAGAACGCCATCCATAGCACTCACGCTTATCTTGCGTATTTTAGAGTATCCACTTTCACTTGTCTATGAACTGTTATAGGCAACCCAGAAGTCTATTACTGCAGACGCGGCTACTCGAATAGATCATTTATAACCCTGCAGGGGTGTACTTCTTCACACATGTTTCCACCACTTAGCGTCTGCACACGACATGTGCTCGGCAGACTTCAAGCGAAAGCCGACGTGGGTGTAGACCACGACCTGACTAACCACACAAGTCTCTAGTCTAGGTTTATTGTCTATTTGGGTTCCATCCGCGGGGAGATCCGGCCGGGGTTTCGCTCACAGCCCCAAACGATGTGTGCAGGGTTCCCGAGACACCAAACGAGCGCCCGGTACACCATGCCACGGGCCTATCGCATCACAGCCCACCCCCAGCATACTACAAACACCAGAAACTACTCGCAACTCCTAGACAGAGGACTAGGGTGGTTAAGAAGTCGAGCGGGGTCATATTTCAGGGCCCAATGCATGGTAGTAGCTGTTTCATGGATCACAAACACATAACTCAGTTCCTAAGGACGGCTTCAATGAGACAACCCACCATGTACTCCTACATGGCCTCTCACCGCTACCTTTACCAAATCGTGTTCACACACTTAGCTCACACATAGTAGGACATGTTCATCACCATTCCAATTCATCCCCGATGAATCAGACCTGACTCAACTCTAAGAAGTAGCAGGCATGACAAACAAGCATGAATGAGTAGGCACATCAGGGCTCAAACAACTCCTACTCATGCTAGTGGGTTTCATCTATTTACTGTGGCAATGACAGGTCATGCCGAGGAAAGGGGTTCAACTACCGCAACATGTAATAGTTGAATCGTTGATGTCCTAATGCAGTAAAAGAGAGCAGGAGCAAGAGAGTGGGATTGTATCGGAATGAACAAGGGGTTTTTGCTTGCCTGGTACTTCTAAAGATAGTATAGTTCTTCATCGGTGTCATTGATCTCATCGTCGGAACACGTCTATCGAGAAGGGACAACAACCGGCAACAGAGAAGGAACACAATCAATGCAATGCACAATATGATGCATGATCATGACATGGCAAAATGAGTGTGTTGGGCTAATGCAACTACAACTAGATGGGTTTGAGCCATTTTGAACCAAAGGTTCAAAGTTCAAACTCATTTGTGATCTTAAATCGAGCCTTATCATGTTTTGCACTAAGCATCAAGTTAACTTGTTTAAACATGCATGAAACCAGTACAGATGGATAGATTGGGTTTTTTTGATCATTTTTCATATATAACACTTTGCATTTGGAGTTACACATTAATTTCTATGATTTTCAGAAGTTAGCACTATTTCTGGAATTTCCTGAATAAGAATAATCCAGTAAATGAGTTATTGCGTCAGGGTGATGTCAGCAGTCATCGGAGACGGTCCAGGTCAAACCTGACCTGTGGGTCCCGTCTGTCAGTGACTAACCTAACTAATCTAATTTAGTTTGCGTTAAACTAACACTAATCTAGTTTAGTTAGTGGCCTGGGGCCCACACGTCAGTGACCCAGGGGGGTCAAACTGGGGTCAAACTAGTCAGCTCGCCGTCGTTTAGCCGCCGGCGCGGCCAGACGCGGCGGGGCAGTGCGGGTTTCCTCCTCCGGCGACCAAATGGACGGCGGAGGGCATCTACGTGACGCAGGGAGTGAGCCGCGTCGAGTGGTGGTGGTGGTTGAGCTCCAGGTCACCGGAAACGACGCCGGCGACGAGCAGTGCGGCTGCCGGAGTTCGGGTGAGGTTGAACTCATCGCTGTGGTGATCTTGGATGCTCAAGGCCGGCTCCTACGTGGTCTACGTGGTGCTGTGAAGTCACTTGACATGGTGGTGTGCCTGTTGGGTGGCCGGAGCATCGTCGGTGACGAGCTCAGAAGGCGGCGCGTGCGGTGAAGATCATTGCGGTCAAAGCAGTGGACGGCAGCGTGAACGAGAGGGATGGGAAGGGGCAGAAGCTCACGGTGAACACGATGAGCTAGGCAGCACGGTAGAGGACGAGCTGCTGCAGCGGTGACGGCGAAGGGGATCTCCAGCGGTGGCGGAGTCGGGCGAGGTTGATGAAGTGGCTTCGGGGCAAGCGAGTGCTCGGGGCTCGGCCTGCTCGATGGAGAGGACGACGGCGGAGCTGCTGGACACGGCGAGGCGGCGTGGAGTCGATGGTAGTCGCGGTTTCACGGCGGCGCGGCTGCGGCGGCGTCGGCCATGGTGGGAGAGGGCGAGGGAGAGGCGCTGGGGGAGAATGGAGGTGTCCAGGGGGTCGAGGAGACGACGTGAAGGTCGTCCAAACGTCCAGGGGCTCGAGCGGTGAGCAGCTGGCACCGTGGCGAGCTCGCGCACGCCGGCGTCACCTCCCTGCCTGCCTGGCAAGGACGAAGCAGCTGGTGGCTTTGCCAGGTAAGTCCACTTTCCTTTTATTTTTTGTTTTCTTTTTATTTCTGCAGGTTTGTGGCTTTAATAAAAATGCTTAGGCACTTTCAAAAATCACCAAACTGCTCATGCCCACTGTTTAGCATAAACCCAACATGGAACATTTCAGTTTAGGATTATTTGGACATTTAAAATATTTTATAGCATTTAAATGCCCAAATTCAAATAGAGTATGATTTAATTCAGTGAACCTATGATGTCCTAGAAATATGTGCACCATTTTTGTCAGAGGTTTAAGATGATGAACATTTTAGAAGGGCATTTGAGGTTCATTGAAAATAATTTTAGTAAACCCTAGTTGGTTTGAGGGGGGTGCTAGGGGTTCTGTCATCCCCATTTCAACTTTCTGCGAAAGTAAACATGATGCAACACCAGATGCTAGCACTAGGCATTACCAGAACTAGGGATGTGACAACTCGCCCCCACTAAACAACAATCTCGTCCTGATATTCAAGCGTTGGGTAAGATGAAGGGGGGACGCAAACTAGCACAATCTTCATGATCCAGGTTGCACTTCGTGAGAACATTCATTCAATCATCCTCTTTGTCTCGACGTCTTGCTCTGAGAACTCCATTCAACATGAGAATGAGAAGAAAGGAAAAACCCTGGAAGAATTGATCTTTCGAAAGTCGAGCAACTGATGCTCAACCCACGGAATGAGACATTAAAACATCTCGCGAGCTGAGACAAAAAGCAAACATCCAAAGGGATGGGGTGAAGCAGATGACGAAGGTTCACTGGGTAGACAACAATTTTACGCTTAAGAAGGTGGTGAACGGTTGTCAACGTTGCATGGAGTTGAGTTGCCAAGATACCGTAACGAAACATCTTAGAGAAGGCGACTCATAGAATTATTATGTTAAGTGGCAAAAGAATTACTTTTGATTCATGGATCATCGAAACTCTCTAAACCAGCCTAAGGCAGTTCACCAACAATCGTTTGGTGGAGTATGAAAGAATGGTATATTCGGACTAAGATGGGCGATGTGGACTACCTTGTTGAAGACAACGCAATGGATGATTTTTGCTTATCATCAGAAATGGACAAAACCCGTGGTAGGACCACTTTGAAGATGATCCTGATCAGTAATTACTGAGAAGGGTGGTCCATAGTAGGATGACACAATGGCGGTGCAAGCTGGGAACAAAATGTAAATGCTGGGAATGATTCTGGTAACTGGGAAGAACTCAACAGTCAAGAGTGATTCCACTGTTTGAATGGTTATAGAATATTCGAGGAAACTGAGAGCAAATCCTAATTAATGCCGACGATAGAACCTAGTGCTTGCACGTGCTCTCAAGAACTTGAGCGTTTCCATATTCATCAAGGTTTACCAACATCCGTGTCAAGGATCCTGGCAACACAACATACTACCATGATGAATAATGGTGGAGGATGCATATGCAAAGAAAGATAACACCTTCTCAGATTTCACCTTAGCGAGGCCAAGGGATCAAAATCTGGATGATCGACCGAGAGACACATAGCACTCCACTTCTAATGTTCTCCTTGATGTGCTAGCGTAACCCATTTATTGATATGGTTTGGTATCCAGAACATCAAGTAAAAGGTCGGTCTTCGGGAACACAAAAATTCATAAGGAACAACTAGGGAGTAAATCCTACGAAATCCTTATGGGGAGGTGGCCAATTTCCTCAATCAAGATACTAAAATAATATGTCTTCCGGCTGGGTGCGTTGGCCATGGCATCCACTTTACCAGGTTACAGAGAGACCAATATTATAGCTCTTGGGAAATGTTCCAACCATCATATCTGCCTGAGATTCAGATCTGGTTGGTGTCAGAATAATCTAGACTCATCGGGTCTGGAAAGAAAATGAAAGTTTGCAACACAAATCGATGAGATGGCGTTGCGAGATTCTCGGTAAAATGAACTACGATAGCAAGCTCCACAACATGAGATGGTTCTGCTACACACCTGTGAACACACTGTCCTAGACAAGCATGACCACATGGTAGTCTTATAATAAAACACTACCGAGTTCTGGTTGGGAACCATCATCGAGGTTAACGGAATCCTGTACAAATCCGTCTGGTACCTTCAGGACTAGCACTTAGAACTTATTATCCTTGAACAAATCAATTAGTGGTTTGGTGTGCTAGGGATACATATAGAATGAAGGTTGCAAGTCTCCAAACCACAGAATACTTCGCACGTATGCATGACCGATTTGGGATGATTCCAGAGAAAGCAACGTTGACTTTCTCGAATTCACGGCGGCAACTTGCATCAAATGCACATGAATTAGAGGAAGTCACTTCTTCCATCCGAACATATGCTTCATGAACGGAACACGAAGATAATGCTTATAAAGTTTCCAATACTAGCTGGATGTTCAACACGAATCATGGAGAAGGTAGCAGTGTTGCTGATGGGCTCAACAACAATTCATCCAGGTTTCCATGGAGATGGAATTCCATAATTATGTGAACAAGTGATAGCATTGGTCAGACCCAAGACATATAATGGTGTGTGCTCGAGGGATCAACCACGAGTAAGACAACATTATGAACATCGTTGGTTCTGATTTGATTTGATGATAGCCCATACTCAAATCAAAGTTTTGATGCGAAAATAGGTCCAACAACTGATCACAGGGACCAATCGATGAAGATATCATCTCTCTTCAACACACACAAATATATCCCTTGAAATGAACTAAGCTGGCAAGCTTTTATCTTCCAACTCTCCAATTTATTGTTTAGCTTAACCAACTAGCTCGGGGGGTAACCGAGACAGATTCTTGGGAAATGGCTGGTTTATAAGAAACCAACTCGATCACGAACTCAACATAGCGGTCAGGTGACAACCTGGTAACACTTCCGAAAAGATTTTCAGAAAATCACGAACCACCGATATGTTACTAAGCTCGAGAACAATCTTGCTTTTCAGGGCAAGATGATATGATCAAACGAGCAAGGGATTGACACAATCCTAACTCATTGATCGAAGAGTGCACCGGAATTAAGGACTAGGGGGCACGATCAACCTTAGGGTGATGATTCAATAACCAACATGCTAAGAATGAGAGTATAGTCCATTAACTACCAAGCAACACAGTTGCTAGGAGTATTGATTTCACACATCATGATTCACTTGTCGGTATTCTGGTTGGAACAACACGACACCGAGGAATGAATAATGATGGCGAGAAGTATCACCGTATCAAGAGTTCATAGGGTGGTGTGCAATTCCTATGATATTGTTCATATAGAAGATGGTAATACTCCAAGGTGGAACAGACCAGAAGTTGGATTGGCATTTTGATCCGTGGAATACAACTGCTTTGACCCAATCCTGGATATGGAAGAGGTACTGGAGTTTGTTTCTCCTAGTCATTCCGGAATAGAATGGCTTGTCAGACCACAAGAATAATAGGCATCGATAACACGAATTCACCACTACTCCTGACTACAAATTGATAGACGGAGGTCAGAAAACAACTAATGAGGGACAACTCAAAGAACATATGATTTTCTGAGTTATGGATGCATGGATTAGCATGTCGAAGGAGTTCAACATATTTCTTCCGGATAACCCATGCAGAAAGGTTGAACTGGCAGAGTCACAATATAGAATGGAGAACTCATCAAGAGCACTCCTGTTGTGATCCTTTGATCCAACAAACTTCTGCCATAAGTTGTGCATAGTATTTGGAAGAAGGAAATAACACAGACCTCGAGGACTAATGCAAAGGTTACTAATAACCTAAAGGAACGAGCAAACACTATCAACATGAAGTAAGTAGGGTGAATCTCGGGTTTAAAACCCCAGGAATAGAATACCTACTAACTAAATTGCATCACGGGATGCTTTCGAGAATGATGGCCAGAATGATCACACTGGGAACACAAAACATGGCTAGATTACTAGGTGATACTCTAGACACCTAGGGTCATAATAATAGCTCCAACATAAATGCCGAGGCAGTAAAGTACCTCAACACACTAATTAGTGTGGTTGATCTGGCACAAAGGAACTTCAGAACGGTAGGAAGGAATTTGCAAATGCATTAGACTATTTATAAACCAGGGATGACTCAGACAACATAACGGCTGTAAATGCTCAAAAAGATTTGAGACATCCTACAAAATAGTGGCATAACCACTTAACATCATCATATCAAGGTTCTGGTTCAACTGAGAACATACTAAAAGTAGTAGAAACTGAATTGAGGCCTGGAACCAACAATCCTATAAGTCTCTATCATAGTAACTCGTCATCCTAATAGATAGATGAGAAGGCCTAGTTCTTAATCCCCGTAGAAAAGAAGAGGTTGACTCAGATCAGAAGGGCATAAGTTAAAGGAGTAAAAAGAGCCTTACGTTCCCTTCCACAATCAATTCCCCTATATATAACTAAAGCATTTCTAGACTCAACTTCAACCAGTTTGGCTTGGTAATCCTACAGGCAGTCAGGCTCTGATACCAAAGCTGTCAGGACCCCGATCCTAAGTCACACCGATCTAGCATGTAACACATCATATCACATTGCGGCCTCACGCACGGTATTCCCACGGGTGCCACCTTACCTGGCCCGGGACCGTTTGCGCCTTTTGGCTCACGTATATGATAGTGTCGCTAGCATCCATATGACAAAGAACCCAGGCCGACATGACTAGTCGTAAACCCAAAGTGGCGCTAACTTACATGGACAGGCATACATGACCCAGCAACGAACGTGTCGGTCATCAGCGAGTGAATTTGGGCTGTAGCAACTGGGCTAGCAGGACTCCGGGAATCCTGGCTGTAGCAGGATAACAGGACTCCGAAGGACACCGCGTGACATTTCCCCGAAGGGACAGACACAGGATCGAAGAAGGACACATGCCGACTAGTCTAAGTGTTCCGGAGCAGTAGCAACTGGGCTAACAGGACTCCGGTAAACCTGGCTGTAGCAGACTACCATGGCTCAGTGGAAGCACCAGACTACATTTCCCCATAAGAGAGGCTACCAAGGATAGACAACTAGGTTGTCGGATCCCACACATACCAAGCATTTCAATCATACACACAATATGCCCGATATGTGTAAATACAACATGGCATCCCAACATGACTCTACAACTCAAGTATTTATTCAATAGGCTCTGAGGAGCGAGATATTACAAACATGGGTCTCATGACCCAACATTCGGAGCATACAAGTCAAAGCACATGCGGAAGCTTAACATGTCTAAGTACAGATATCTACAAATGAAAAAGGCTGGGAAGCCTGACTATCTACCAGATCCTGCCAAGGGCACAAGATCGTAGCTGAGGTATCAAGGTAAACGTCGAAGTCCACGCGGAACTACTAGTGAGACTGAAGTATCTCTGCAAAAACATAAATTAAGCAAACGTGAGTACAAATGTACTCAGCAAGACTTACATCAGAACTAGCTACATATGCATCGGTATCAACAAAGGGGGTGGTGGAGTTCAACTGCAACAAGCCAGCTTTGACTCAGTGGCTAACCTTAACTACGACTGGAAGTAACTCTTTTGAGGTGGCGCACACGAGTCCACATATTCACCAATCAATACACCACTATGGATCCGCTCCCGTCTCCTTACGAGAACGCCATCCATAGCACTCACGCTTATCTTGCGTATTTTAGAGTATCCACTTTCACTTGTCTATGAACTCTTATAGGCAACCCAGAAGTCCATTACCGCAGACGCGGCTATCCGAATAGATCATTTATAACCCTGCAGGGGTGTACTTCTTCACACATGTTTCCACCACTTAGCGTCTGCACACGACATGTGCTCGGCAGACTTCAAGCGAAAGCCGACGTGGGTGTAGACAACGACATGACTAACCACACAAGTCTCTAGTCCAGGTTTATCACCTATTCGGGTTCCATCCGCGAGGAGATCCGGCCGGGGTTTCGCTCACAGCCCCAAACGATGTGTGTCGGGTTCCCGAGACACCAAACGGGCGCCCAGTACACCGTGCCACGTGCCTAGCGCATCACAGCCCACCCCTCGGGTCAGCGTTGTGCACGGCCTCCAGCATACTACAAACACCAGAAACTACTTGCAACTCCTGGACAGAGGACTAGGGTGGCAAAGAAGTCGAGCGGGGTCATATTTCAGGGCCCAATGCATGGTAGTAGTTGTTTCATGGATCACAAACACATAACTTAGTTCCTAAGGACGGCTTCAATGAGACAACCCACCATGTACTCCTACATGGCCTCTCACCGCTATCTTTACCAAATCGTGTTCACACACGTAGCTCACACACAGTAGGACATGTTCATCACCATTCCAATTCATCCCCGATGAATCAGACCTGACTCAACTCTAAGCAATAGCAGGCATGAAAAACAAGCATGAATGAGTAGGCACATAAGGGCTCAAACAACTCCTACTCATGCTAGTGGGTTTCATCTATTTACTGTGGCAATGACAGGTCATGCAGAGTAAAGTGGTTCAACTACTACAGCCTGTAATAGTTGAATCGTTGTTGTCCTAATGCAGTAAAAGAGAGCAGGAGCGAGAGAGTGGGATTGTATCGGATTGAACAAGCGGGTTTTGCTTGCTTGGCACTTCTGAAGATAGTATAGTTCTTGATCGGTGTCATCGATCTCATCGTCGGAACACGTCTATCAAGAGGGGACAACCACCGGCAACAGAGAAGGAACACAATCAATGCAATGCACAATATGATGCATGATCATGACATGGGAAAATTAGTGTGTTGGGCTAATGCAACTACAACCAGATGGGTTTGAGCCATTTTGAACCAAAGGTTCAAAGTTCAAACTCATTTGTGATCTTAAATAGTGCCTTATCATGTTTTGCACTAAACAGAAAGTTAACTTGCTTAAACATGCATGAAACCAGTACAGATGGATAGATTGGATTTTTCTGATCATTTTTCATATATAACACTTTGCATTTGGAGTTACAGATTAATTTCTATGATTTTTAGAAGTTAGATCTATTTCTGGAATTTCCTGAATAAGAATAATCCAGTAAATGAGTTATTGCGTCAGGGTGACGTCAGCAGTATTCGGAGACGGTCCAGGTCAAACCTGATGTAACACCCCGCATGTAACTTTCCATATTTGTAACTCCAACTCTTGCCATTTCCGGCTATGTGTTGTGATATTCCCTCTGTGGTTGGGTTTTGTTTTTTGTTTTCCATTTTGTTCATGTCATGCATCTCATGTCATGTCATCATGTGCATTGCATTTGCATACGTGTTCGTCTCATGCATCCGAGCATTTTCCCCGTTGTTCGTTTTGCAATCCGGCGCTCCCACCTCCTCCGGTGCCCCCCTCTTGTTTTTGTTTTGTGAGCGGGTGTTGAACGTTCTCGGAATGGACCGAGGCTTGTCAAGTGGCCTTGGTATACCACCGGTAGGCCACCGGTCAAGTTTCGTTCCATTTGGAGGTCGTTTGGTACTCCAATGGTTAACCGGGTAACCGCAATGTCCGTTTGTGTGTTGCAGCAAAACCCCTCTCTAAACAGCCCAAAACTCATCTAAGTCACTTCCATGCTCTAGGTCGTTCGATCACGATCGTGTGGGCGAAAACCGCACCTCATTTGGAGCCTCCTAGCTCCCTCTACCTATAAATATGTGAGCCTCCCCGAAAATCTCGGATCCCGAAACCCTAACCCGCTCCTCCGCGACGCCGGACGTGTCCGCCCGGGGCCGGACACAACGGCGCCGCCGTCCCCAGCCACTCAGCGCGCGACACCTATCCCGCCGCCGCTCCCGCGCCGCCGGCCCGCGCCTGGCCCGCGGGGCCCGACCGCCCGTCGCCCGCTCCCGTGCGCCGCCGCCTCCTTGCGCCTCCGCCTCCGCGCGCCGCCGCCTTCCTCTCCGCCGGCGCCGCCGCGCTCGCCGTAGCCTCGCGCCTCGCCCGCCGCCTCGCTGTCGCGCCCCGCCGCTGCGGACGCCGCCCCGCGCACCCGGCGCCCCTCCCCGTCCGGCGCCTCCTCCTCTCCACGTCGCCGGCCGCCGTCGCCCCTAGCTCCGGCGAGTTCGGCCGCCTCAATCCCGATCGGATCTGGAAGAGACCTACGGTTGACTTTTTCTCGTATCCCGAAATCTTGTTTCTTCAATTTTAACATTATATACGCCTGTTCATCGCATTATAACTCTCTGCATATAGCTCCGTTTCGCGCGTGTAATATATCGAAATGTTCGCCTTGTGATGCTCTTCATTTTGTTCCATTGCACCATGTTCATTAGAGCCCATCTTGATGCCCAAATCTCTGGTGCAAGAGTGCTACTTGCTGTTATCTGCTATTACTTAGCAGAACTTGGAGATTTGTTTTTTTTTTACATTTAATATGTGCATCTTTTGGGCATGAGCTCTACATGTGTTTTTTTTATGCCATGCTATCTTTCCAGTAGTGTATGCCATGTATTTTTGTGATCTCTGTGGTGACTAGCACAAGCATGGAAACTAGGCTCCGTAATGTTTATGGTTTCAGGGACAGTAATTTCTCTAAGTCTTTGTCTGCTGTTATTTTGTTGCCATGTAAGCTTGATGCTACAGAGAGATACATGTTTATTTTGGTGATGTTCAGTAAGGTTGTTTTGTAGATATTGTTGTAATTGATCCATTTCTGCCCTTGTTTGTATTTATGGAGTGCCATAGCATGACTCAATCTTGCTCTACTTTTGCTATAAAATATGTCTGGCAGATTCTTAACATGATACTCAATTTTGCCAAGCTTCTTGTAGTTGTTTCTTACATACTACATATTTGCTCTTGCCATGGATAGCTTAATAAACATGCCATCTTGCTGTAGGTATGCTTGTTTTGTCATGAATTGCTTTGTGGTGAGTACACCAAGCTCACCAAGATGCCTTCATATTATTTTTTCTGCCATGCTCTGTTTTCTGCCAAGTCTGAAACCTGTTAACGAAACTTGCTATGTTTACATGGTTGCCATCATATCTTCTGGTTCTTTTTGGCTTATGGTCATTAAGGGACTTTCGTCATATGCATTTAGTAGAATACTGTCATGCCTTGGTTTGCCATGTTGAGTTCCTGTATCATGTTGATTTCGTGCTCTAAACATTGCTACCTGATGCTGTTTCAGTCATGTCCAGTAATTTCACCAAGTCTGTGAACCTGATATCTTTTGCACTTTTGCCATGCTTGTTTGAACCTGATGTTTTGTGATCTAGCCGTAGCTCAGTGTTCATCTTTTGTCAAGCATCTCCTGTAGATTACTGCCATATGCTTTGTTGCTATGTTAGAGTGCTGTAGTATTGTTACTTGTTGCAATTTAAGTGCTATCACACTCTTAACCTCAGATTCGTGCCATTCTTGTTTTGCTTGCCATTTGCAAACCGTGCCTCCGTTTCCGGTGATCTTTATATCGATTTCGACCGAAATCATCTCATCTTTCCAGTGGCATGCTTGGTCTGCCAAGTTACTACCTTGTTCATCATTTTTCCTTCCGGAGCACGCATATGCATCGCATATCATATCTTGCATATCATTCATGTATTGCATCATGTTGCTTGTGCATTTCCCGTGATTGATTGTGGTTCCATTGCTTGTGTTCTTGTTTTGGGTAGATCCGGGAGACAAGTTCGTGAACGAGGAACCTGTTGAGTATGCTTACGAGGATCAAGTTTTCGACAACTCTGAGAACCTTGCAAGCAAGATGACATACCCACGAAATCACTTCTAACTTTGCTTTGCTAGTTGTTCGTTCTATTGCCATGCTGCGCTACCTACCACTTGCTATATCATGCCTCCCATATTGCCATGTCAGCCTCTAACCATCCTTTCCTAGCAAACCGTTGTTTGGCTAAGTTACCGCTTTTGCTCAGCCATTCTTATAGCGTTGCTAGTTGCAGGTGAAGTTGAAGTTGGTTCCATGTTGGAACATGGATATTTTGGATATCACAATATCTCTTATTATATTAATGCATCTATATATTTGGTAAAGTGTGGAAGGCTCGGCCTTATGCCTGGTGTTTTGTTCCACTCTTGCCGCCCTAGTTTCTGTCATGCCGGTATTATGTTCCTTGAGTTGCGTTCCTTACGTGGTTGGGTGATTTATGGGACCCCCTTGACAGTTCGCCTTGAATAAAACTCCTCCAGCAAGGCCCAACTTTGGTTTTACCATTTGCCACCTAGGCCTTTTTCCCCGGGTTTTCGCGAGCCCGAGGGTCATCTTTATTTAAACCCCCGGACCAGTGCTCCTTCGAGTGCTGGCCCAAACTGGGCGATGTCCGGCGCCCCCTGGGCAACCAGGGTCTATGCCAACCCGACGTCTTGCCCATCCAGTGTGCCCTGAGAACGAGATATGTGCAGCTCCTATCGGGATTTGTCGGCACATTCGGGTGGCTTTGCTGGTCTTGTTTTACCATTGTCGAAATGTCTTGTAAACCGGGATTCCGAGACTGATCGGGTCTTTCCGGGAGAACGTTTATCCTTCGTTGACCATGAGAGCTTATGATGGGCTAAGTTGGGACACCCCTGCAGGGTATTATCTTTCGAAAGCCGTGCCCGCGGTTATGAGGCAGATGGGAATTTGTTAATGTCCGGTCGTAGAGAACTTGTCACTTGACTTAATTAAAATACATCAACCGTGTGTGTAGCTGTGATGGTCTCTTCTCAGCGGAGTCCGGGAAGTGAACACGGTTTGAGTTATGCATGACGTAAGTAGGAGTTCAGGACCATTTCTTGGTCATTACTAGATGACTACCGTTCCGTTGGTTCTCTTCTCGCTCTCTTTTACGTATGTTAGCCACCATATATGCTTATTTCCTGCTGCAGCTCCACCTCATTACACCACCCTTTCCTATAAGCTTAAATAGTCTTGATCTCGCGGGTGTGAGATTGCTGAGTCCTCGTGACTCACAGATTCTACCAAAACAGTTGCAGGTGCCGACGATGCCAGTGCAGATGATGGGATCGACCTCAAGTGGGAGTTCGATGAGGAACGTGGTCGTTACTATGTGTCTTTTCCTGATGATCAGTAGTGGAGCCCAGTTGGGACGATCGGGGATCAAGCATTTGGGGTTATCTTATTTTCATTCGGGTCTTGGCCGTAGTCGGTCTATGTGTGTATTTTGGATGACGTATGAATTATATTTATGCATTGTGTGAAGTGGCGATTGTAAGCCAACTCTTTATCCCATTCTTGTTCATTACATGGGATTGTGTGAAGATGACCCTTCTTGCGACAAAACCACAATGCGGTTATGCCTCTAAGTCATGCCTCGACACGTGGGAGATATAGCCGCATCGTGGGCGTTACACCTGACGTGTGGGTCCCGTCTGTCAGTGACTAACCTAACTAATCTAATTTAGTCAGCGTTAAACTAACACTAATCTAGTTTAGTTAGTGGCGTGGGGCCCACACGTCAGTGACCCAGGGGGGTCAAACTGGTCAACTCGCCGGCGTTTAGCCGCCGGCGCGGCCAGACGCGGTGGGGCAGTGCGGGTTTCCTCCTCCGGCGACCAAATGGACGGCGGAGGGCATCTACGTGACGCGGGGAGTGAGCCGCGTCGAGTGGTGGTGGTAGTTGAGCTCCAGGTCGCCGGAAACGACGCCCGCGACGAGCTGTGCGGCTGCCGGAGTTCGGGTGAGGTTGAACTCGTCGCTGTGGTGAGCTTGGAGGCTCAAGGCCGGCTCCTACATGGTCTACGTGGTGCTGTGAAGTCACTGGACATGGTGGTGTGCCCGTTGGGTGGCCGGAGCATCGTCGGCGACGAGCTCAGGTGGTGGCGCATGCGGTGAAGCTCATTGCGGTCAAAGCAGTGGACGGCAGCGAAACGAGAGGGATGGGAAGGGGCAGAAGCTCACGGTGAACACGATGAGCTAGGCGGTATGGTCGGGAACGAGCTGCTGCAGCGGTGACGGCGAAGGGGATCTCCGGCGGTGCGGAGTCAGGCGAGGTTGATGCAGTGGCTTCGGGGCAAGCGAGCGCCCGGGGCTCGGCCTGCTTGATGGAGAGGACGACGGCGGAGCTGCTGTACACGGCGAGGCGGCGTTGAGTCAACGGTGGTCGCGGTTTCACGGCGGCGCGGCTGCGGCGGCGTCAGCCATGGTGGGAGAGGGGGAGGGAGAGGCGCTGGGGGAGAATGGAGGTGCCAGGGGGGCGGGGAGACAACGTGGAGGTCGTCTAGATGTCCTGGGGCTCGAGCGGCAAGCAGCTGGCGTGGTGGCGAGCTCGCACACGCCGGCGTCACCTCCCTGTCTGCCTGGCGAGGACGAAGCAGCTCGCTGGCACGGGCCAGCACAGTGTTGGGCCGCCAGGTGGGCCGGCTGGTGGCTTTGCCAGGTAAGTCCAGTTTCCTTTTATTTTTTGATTTCTTTTTATTTCTGCAGGTTTGTGGCTTTTCTAAAAATGCTTAGGCACTTTCAAAAATCACCAAACTGCTCATGCCCACTGTTTAGCATAAACCCAACATGGAACATTTCAGTTTAGGATTATTTAGAAATTTAAAATATTTTATAGCATTTAAATACCAAAATGCAAATAGAGTATGATTTAATTCAGTGACCCTATGATGTCCTAGAAATATGTGCACCATTTTTGTCAGAGGTTTAAGACCAAGGCAAAGATGATGAACATTTTAGAAGGGCATTTCAGCTTCATTGAAAATAATTTTAGTAAACCCTAGTTGGTTTTAGGGGGTGCTGGGGGTTCTGTCATCCCCATTTCAACTTTCTGTGAAAGTAAACATGATGCAACACCAGATGCTAGCACTAGGCATTACCAGAACTAGGGATGTGACATCGGCATGACCGAACTATAGACAAGCGTGTCTTCGGACAATAATAAGTACCATCTGGGACTTATACGGCATCAAGCTAATATATCATGGCGACTTCTCACGACCCTCTCTCAGGGGCCCGTCCGCCGATCACTATTACCTCTAATACATTACACTGCGTTTCTATACTTACGTATGCTCCCGAGCTCGGAATTGATCCTCATGCCGATTTATCGGATCGACCTGAGTCTCGGGGGCTCCTGGATCAACAGTTTTTATTTATTTTTCCTTTAGGTGCATCTCGGGTTTTAGACCAACACACACCTTGAGGGCTACTGGATATACATATACTAGCTATATATCTCGGCAGAGAATAAATTGCACCAATCAAAGATATTGACAAAAAATCGGCCCGCAGTCGGGGTGGTGCACCACCTCGGAAACAGTCCGGCATAAAGCTCGGGCGCCAGTGGCTGGCTCCATAGAGGGCATTTCCGGCATTGAGCTCGGCTAAACTCCTTCAACTTTTTTTGAACCAAGGTGATCTATGACACCTCGGATATAGTTCGGCATTGGAGCTTGGACATAGTCCGGCGTTGGAGCTTGGATACAGTCCGGCGCTGGAGCTCGGATGCAGTTCGGCGTTGGTACTCGGCGGCAAAAGATACCTCGAATGTAGTCCGGCGTTGGAGCTCGGACGCAAGAGGACACCGCCGCCCAGGAACAACTTCAAACCCGAGGTGTGGCATAAAAATAACAAGGCATTGATAAAGGCTGGAAACTTAAAGGGGCTCCTCGGATACCCGATGTGTAAACTCTTCGGATGCACTTCGGCGATCCTCAAGATCAAAGATGAGAAGATTTTTTGAACCAGTTTTCAAGACCGACGACCGAAGACGAAGAACAGTTCGGAAGAATCGAGGAGCGTCCCCAACTTGAAGACCGTTTCAGGGGGCTACTGACGGTGTCATGTACTAGGGGATACTCACCACGCACTAATAGGAAAAGGGCTATAGCTGATATGGACATTAATGGCGCACCATGTAAGTGGTGCGCCACTGCTATATAGCAGTGGTGCACCAGATACAGGTGCGCCATTAGTGTCCTCATTACTAATGGCGCACCAGACACACGGTGCGCCATTACTAGCAATTTTTTTCCAAAACTACTAATGGCGCACCTGGGGACAGTGCGCCATTACTAGTTTTAACTAGTAATGGCGCACCACACGCTCTCTGCGCCACTACTAACAATTTTTTTCTTTTTTTTTCAAAACTAGTAATGGCGCACCGTGGTTGTGGTGCGCCATTACTAGTTCAAACTAGTAATGGCGCACCATAGCCACAGTGCGTCACTACTAACAATTATATTTTTTTTGCAAAACTAGTAATGGCGCAGCCCTAATAGGTGCGCCATTAGTAAGCAGGGTTACCAATGGCGCACTTTTAGGTGGTGCGCCATTAGTAACCTGAGACCAGCTAGATATTTTGGACAACCACCTACCACACTCACTTTCCCCACTTCATTCTCTCCACCTCCTCCTCCAAGCTTGTCTCGGCTGCCTCCTCCTCCTCACCTCATTTGCACCATAGATTCACCCAAATTAAGTGGTTAAATTACCTTTTTTTGATAGGTAAGTAAGGGGAAAGCTTTCTTTATGTTGTAGATCTACTTTTTTCTCCCTCCAACAACGTGCACATTAACTTTTTATGGCCTAGCTAGATCTACGTATGTTTGTGGTGTTGCATATATGTTTGTGTTTGCAGGTACCGGTATTTGAAATGCGATAGTTGCCAATATTTTGCCGGAATGTTGATTCATTTCCGTTTGGGCGAGAATTTGGCACCATGCATTCTTCTTGGTCCTATTTTTAGGAAAAGTCATGCCAAATTTTTTCTTGGTTCTAAAATATCGTTTTGCTCTACCCTGCAGGCGACCATGGTCCGCACGATGACCGAAGGCATCGTGAATAGGTTTTTGAGCTCCGCGAAGGCCGAGATGCTTCAAAAGAACGAGACGGAGATAAGACGTCCGTGTCGAAGATGCAAGTTGAAGAGCCTTATTGCGGACCCGGATTCCGGGCAGGTGCTGGACCACCTGCTCTTGCGTGGTTTCGTGGATGGCTATCGGTGGCAAGGTGATGAAGATGACTATGAAGTCGTCCATGGGGGCCAGGAAAGAAATGAGGAAGGGCAGCAAGACAACCACCGCGGTGAGGGCGGGTGAGAAGACGAAGAATCTCCAGGACATGATCACGACGGTGATGCTGTACACAGTCATCATGTAGAAGATGCCAGACATGATGATGAGGAAGATCAAGATGAAGGGCATGATCATGAAGATGAAGATGCCGGAGCAGACGATGATGGACCATCGATGGGCTGGGTGCAGGACGCTCTTATTCAAGAGCTGCTTCTCAAGCAGATGGATAACGCAAGAGCTGCCGCCCGAGAGAAAGCCAAGCTAGATCAACTGGAGATAGACGCGGTTACTCCATTGTATGAAGGATGCAGGCCCGAGGATACCCGCCTGAAAGTAACGCTCATGGCTCTGGAGATGAAGGCAAAACACAAACTGACCGACGCATGCTTCGACGAGAACATGTCATTCTGGCACGAACGTCTTCCCAAGGGGAACAAGTGCCCGACCAGTTTCAAGGAGGCGAAGAAAATCGTGTGTCCTCTGGATTAACCGCACATGAAATACCATGTGTGCATAAACAATTGCATATTTATCGGGATGAGCACGCGGAGTCTACCATATGTCCGGTGCGCGGCGTCACTTGATACAAGAAGAGGAAGAAAGCTCCTCGAAAAGTGGTGTGGTACTTTCCAATCACTCCTCGTCTGCAGCGGTATTTCGCGGACCCTAAGCTAGCAAAGCTCCTGCGTTGGCACGCGGATAGGGTGGAGAAGAAGCGAGAAGATGACGGAAATGATTCGGAGATAAATAAAAAAGACAAGATCCTGAGTCACCCTAAGGATGCGAGCCAGTGGCAAGCGTTGAACATCGAACACCCAGAATTTGGGGACGATCCAAGGAACATCGTGCTGGGCGCGAGCACCGATGGAGTCAATCCGTTTGGCAGCTAGAGAAGCACACATAGCACCTGGCCTATGTTTGTGTGGATGTACAACCTTCCCCCTGGTTGTGCATGGAGAGGAAGTACATTCACATGAGTATGCTAATTGAAGGGCCAAAACAACCAGGGAACGACATCAATCCGTATCTGGGGCTGCTGAAAGAGGAGCTAGACACGCTGTGGAAAACGCCAGCCAATACGTGGGACGCCGCAGAGAAAGAATATTTCCCTATGAGAGCCGCACTGCTCACGACGGTGCACGACTATCTCGGTTACGGATATCTCGCGGGGCAGGTGGTCCATGGATTTTTTGGATGCGTCAGGTGCATGGATGACACAACGTATTGCCAGCTAGATAGAGATCGCGGGTCTTCGAAAACCGTGTTCATGGGACATCAAAGGTGGCTTCACGACGATGACCCATGGAGAAAACGCCCGCGTACGAGGAGCGGCGAGGAAATAGACGAGCTGTTGAAAAATTGGAAAGATTGCCCACTACCGGGAATGAAGCAAAAGGAGCCAGAGCCGGGAAAGAAGCGAAAGGCGCCAGAGCCACTGCTGAAGGTATGGAAAACGAGGTCTGTTTTCTGGGACTTGCCGTACTGGAAGATCCACCGTGTGCCTCACAGCCTTGATATCATGCATATCACGAAGAACATGTGCGAGAGTCTGCTTGGTACCCTGCTCAACATGCTAGAGAGAACCAAAGATGGGCCGAAAGCAAGGGCAGACTTGAAATCAATGGGCATCAGGGAGGAGCTTCACGCTAATGATGATGATGATGATGAGGCGAAGCAGGACATGGAAAGTCGTCGCAAAGGCAAAAAGGCCAAGAAGACCGGAAATGACTACCCTCCCGCGTGCTTCACTCTAAGTCAGGAGGAGATCGAGCAGTTTTTCACCTGCCTCGTAGGAGTAAAACTTCCTTACGGTTACGCGGGGAAGATAAGCAGATACCTAGACTCAGCGAAGCAGAAGTTCAGCGGGATGAAGTCTCACGACTGTCACGTGCTGATGACGCAGATACTTCCAGTTGCAATCTGTGGGATCATGGATGCGCACGTCCGGGAAATGCTATTTGGCCTATGCAAATTTTTCGACGTCATCTCTCGGAAGTCGGTTTGCGTGAGGCAACTTAGAAGGCTACAGGAAGAGATCGTGGTGATACTATGCGAGCTTGAGATGTACTTCCCGCCCGCATTCTTCGATGTTATGGTGCATCTGCTGGTCCATATCGTGGAGGATATCATCCAACTCGGGCCGATGTTCCTGCACAGCATGATGCCGTTCGAAAGGATGAATGGTGTCATCAAAGGATACGTTCGCAACATGTCACGTCCAGAGGGAAGCATAGCTAGGGGCTTTCTGACCGAAGGGTGCATCTCCTACTGCACGAATTATCTAGGCATCGAGAACCCCGTTGGTGTGCCCGTCAACAGGCACCTCGGCAGGCTCGCTGGATGGGGTCACCGCGAGGGTCGCCGCGAAATGCATGTCAACTTCGAGGGTCGACTCGCCGACTTTGAAAGAGCAAACCTAGTCGCGCTACAACACATAGACGTGGTCGATCCTTGGGTGGTAGCGCACAAAACCTTTATTGAGAAGACGTACAATGACCGAGGCCAACAGAGGACGGACGGAGATATAATCAAAGAGCACAACTCATGTTTCACGCGTTGGTTCAAGGAGAAGCTTCTGTCGTACCCTTTACATGAGGATTCTTCCGCGGAAGAAAAACTCATATTCACCTTGTCACAGGGCGCCGAGCACAACCTCATGACCTATGAGGCGTATGATTTCAACGGCTACACATTCTACACCGAGGACAAGGACATGAAGAGCGATGGTTATCAGAACTCCGGGGTAACGATGGAATCCTACACCGGTAACGACAAGGATAGATACTACAGAAGGATCGAGGAGATCTGGGAGCTGAGCTACGCTGTAGAGAAGGTCCCGATGTTCCGTGTCAGATGGGCCAAGAGCGTCATAAAAGAAGACCGGTATTTCACCACCATGGATATACCCGAAGCCAAATCCAAGACCGCGGGCGCAAACGTCACCGCGAAAAATGAGCCATGGGTACTGGCTTCCCAAGTGGACCAATGCTTCTTCATTACCGACCCGTTAAAGCCCAGTTGTGTTGTCATGAGGAGAGGCAAAAGGAAGATCATCGGAATGGATGGAGTCGCCAATGAGCAAGACTTTGACAAGTACGGCGACCCGAAGATGGAACATGATGACGACGATGAAGTGCCAGACACCACAAGAACAAGCAGGACCACCCTACCTAAAGGACGTCCGTTCCACAGAAGAACTCCATTTGCGAAAAAGAAGGGCAAGAAGATTGTGAAAAAATAGCTAGCTAAGATCGATTGTATTTAAATCGTAGTCTTCATTTCTCGATTGTAATTCGACATATTGAAATGATATTTCTTCTGTTCTAGTCCTCATGAATATTTATTTATGTTTATTATGGTATTGAATTTCTAACTCACAAAAAGTATTGAATTTGTTAATATTTTTTGAACTCATGAATATTTTAAATTTCATGGGCACGTTTTGAATTCATGAATATTTTTTCAAATTTGATGATATTTTTTCATATTCATAAATGTTTTGCCAATTCACAAATGAATGCAACCAAAAATCCAAAAAAACAAATTTGATGATATTTTCAAATAACAAATTGGATGATATTTTCACATAACAAATTTGATGATATTTTTTCATATTCATAAATATTTTCAAATAACAAATTTGATGAAATTTTTAAAAAAATTACTACTGTTTTTATAAAAAATTAATTACTGTTTCATATTCATATTCATTTTCTAAAAAATTATTAGATGCAACAAAAAATAATAATAATAAAAAAGTTACTAATGGCGCACCAGAGGTGGGTGCGCCATTGCTATCCAAAAAAGGTTACTTATGGCGCACCGTTGGGTGGTGCGCCATTGCTATCCAAAAAAAAGTTACTTATGGCGCACCGCTAGGTGGTGCGCCATTGCTATTCTTCCCCCAACTAAAATCCCCAATCCTCGATCCCCAATCTCACATCTCTCTCTGAGCCCCCCCACTGCGCGCCGCTGCCCCGACCCACTGCGCTGCCGCCCCTACGTGCACCGCCGCCCCCGCGCCCCCCACCACTGCAGCTCCTCCGCCGCCCACCACTGCAGCTCCTCCGCCCCCACCACTGCAGCTCCTCCGCCATCCTCTACCGCCCCAACAACCACTCCACTACCCCCGACCACCACCGTCGTCGCCCCACTCCAGAGCAGCGCCGTTGAGCACCCGTTTGACAGGGAGCACCACCGTCATCGCTGAGCCACTCCACCGGTAGCCACCATCCTCGCGCGCTTCCTCCTCGAGCAGGCCTCCTCGTGATTTAGGGTTTGCTGGCGACGCCGGCCACCGGCGCGGCCCCTCCTCAACCACCGCCGCGGGAGCTCCACCCACACCCGTCTCCTCTTCCGTCTTCTTTGGCCGCCGCCCAGCTCCTCTCCACCGGCGCTGCCCCTCGTCGACCACCGCCAACGGCCAACGCAGGAGCCTCACCGCCCCCGGGTCCGCCTCGAGCAGCAGGAGCTCCACCTCTGCCTGCATCCGCCATCCCCATCCACCTCGAGCAGCAAGAGCATGCCTTGAGTCTCTGCTCTTCCCCTCCTCCCTGTAACCAGAGGTAAAGAAGCAAACTTACTTGCATATGCTGCTTCTATGTTTGTATTTCTTATGGATAAATCCCAGCATGAAAACCTATGTGTAGATTCGTATGTTGTGTGTGTCCTCAACATGCATTATTTCCTAGTTATGTTGATACACAGCAGCTTGTGTGTGAAACATGTACTACTATTACTTCCTGGTTATGTTCATGTGAAGTGTGTGGCAGTTTACCTTTTATACATGCTTGATTGAAATTTGTGATGTGAAATGGATGAAAAAGGAAAAAGGCAAATTGGGATATGCACACCACATAGCCATTTTATGCCAGTATATGCAAAGAAGAGGTTGAAAATCATAACAGGCCAGGGGGATGTTTGAACCGTAGAGGTTATGATAAAAATCTTGGAGAGAAGTTCTTGGCTAGGTTCTTTGGTTACTAGCAACTAGCATTGCTAGATGAGTTCTTCTGCTATCTTGTGATAATTGTAGTAGATTATAGCTTGCTTCAGTTTGTCATCATAAGTTGGTTAATTAGATTTTAGATTTATAAGAAACAGGGTCACTAGGTGCACCCTATAGCTAGCAGCTCTTGATTGAGGAGATTATGTAGCCACCAACATCTGTGACTGAAGTTAGTCCACAGTTCACCTAGTCCTTAGTTGCGCATGAAAATGAATTTTTTTTGCTTGCTGTAACAAGTTGATTGGTGAATGTGGATGATTTTTTTATCCTATGAACTCCTTGTACTACTACAAGAATTTGGTATCATCATGGTGTAATTGACTGCTTGAGAAAACTGGGTAATTTGGCAGTAGAAACAACTGTTTTTTACAGTCAAACAGTTCTTGATGCTTTGGTGCTCTTAGCTAGCTTAGTGGTGGGTCCCTTGGTGTCAGGCTGTGCTATCTATACATTCACGCCCTTTTTGTAACTGATGATTGTTAGATTGGGTTCCTACTTTGGTGCAGATCATAACTAGAGATAATTTACTTCTTCTGCCCATTTAGGACGAACTTTCTTGGCGGGTGAGGGTAGTTTGTCACTCAGGTGTAATTACAGAAGTAGTGGAGGGATGGATACTTTCCTTTTTTTTGTTATGCCATTGTTTAGTTTGTGGTGGTAGCGTAGCACAGCCTAGCACCATTGATTTGGTTTCATCATGTTCATCATACATACTCTACCTCTTAATTTTGTTTCATCATGTTCGTCATACATATCCAACCTTTTAATTTTGCTGGGTGCATGTTTTTATGGTCCATATAAGCTACTTGTTTTGTTTGGCCGAAGAGCGCGTTACAAATTTGTTTGAGGCAAACAAAAATCATAACTTGTCGCATACAACTGTAGACTGGTGATGTCGGATTTTGACTGCCAGACCCAGGGGCACATCAATCTGGAATGATCATGCTGCTTTGTATATAGATGCATGACACTCCTAGTTCATGGGGTGGATGGTCCATGGCTCATAGCTCAGAAGATGGATATATGGCTATTTAATTTGTTATAAGTTTGTGTTGTTATAAGTTTGTTGCTGTCATGGGGTGGATGATCCTGCTGGTTTGTATATGGATATACTGCAATTTCATTTACGTTGTTATAAGTTTGTTGCTGTCAGCATGAGTTAACTTGCTATCATTTATCGAAATTCAGAATGTGCTGGACTATATGTTCATTGGTACTACTTGTGATGCTGCTGCTGTACTACTTGGGAATTTTGTCAACTTGTGATGTTGCTGCTGTACCCCGAGAGGCCCTTGAGTTTGCCGGAATGTCGAATAACTTCCGTTCCGGCAAATTCGGGTACTCCATATGTCCTATTTTCAGCAAAGGTCATGCTGAAATTTTCCGTGATTTTTCGCATGACTTTGCTAAAAATAGGACATATGGGGTACTTGTGACTAATGCATGGGCCGCGGTATCTTAGTACTTAATTAAGTAGGATCAACCAGCGCTCTTTTCCTAGGCACTCGAGTAGGCGGTGCTGCCGATGCGATCTGCCATTTAGAGTACCCATATATATCAGTCAACCTAGGGTGCCTCGGCATCGATAAACCCTAAATGATGAAAACTTAACTTAGCATTTAGGGTGCCTCAGCGTCGACAAACCATAAATGATAAAAACCTTGGCTTTTAGGGTGCCTCGGTGTCGATAAAAACCTTGAAGAAAGCTTAGGCTTTTAGGGTGCCTCGGCGTCGACAAACCCTAAATGATAAAAGCTTAGCTTTTAGGATGCCTCGGTGTCGACAAACCCTAAATGATGAGACCATGATCTTGTTCCTTGACAATAACCAACTTTTTGACCAAACTTTTTTCCTATTTAGAGCGAAACATGGCCCACAACGATGAGGCCGGCGGTTCGGGCGGCAAGGCATTCTGGGAGCTGTCCCAGGAGATGGAGGAATAACCTCAGCGCTATGAGGACGCCGCAGAAGACACCGATCCTGACTACACAACCCCTAGTGGCGTCGAGGATGACACCACTGATGGTGCCGCCGAGGATGCCACCACTGATGATGGCGGCGCACGCACAGATGGCCGCCAACCGAAGAGGCAATGGAAGGACCGGCACCCGAACGTGCTCGACACCGTCAAGGAGGAATTTACTGAAGTGTCCTCCGAGGGGCATCCAACGGCGCCCAAAGAAATAGTCAAGGGGTACGCGGGACAGCTCGGGTGCATTCTCCGGAGCACCATCTCGATCAACACCGAGAACCTAAGGCATCGTGATCGAGGGAATTTGCACAACCTCCTCTTCACGAAGCTGCACGAACGATACAAGTTCCTCGGTGACTTCGCAAACACATGCCTCTCAGGGAATAAAGTGAATAGTGTCGCCCTCACGAATATGAGCAAGGCCCTGGCTACTTGGAGAGGCGCGGTGAAGAGCATGATTGAAAAAGGTGATAGTTATGAGAAGATGAAGGAGAAAAATCCTTCGATCAGCGAAGCTAACTACCGGGAGTTCAAGATCAAGTGCGAGAGCGGCGTATCCGAGGAATCAAGTCAGTGGGGGAAAGAGATGCGGGACATGAACTTAGGGGTCCACAAACTCGGTCCCGGCAGTTACAGAGTGGCGGAACCTATATGGAACAAGGAGGACGCGGAGCGTGCCGAGCAAAGCCTACCGCCCCGCTTCGAGAAATACCGTGACAAGCAGACCAGGAACTATGTCAGGGCCCGGTACAAGATTGACCCGGTAACAAAGGAGCTTACCACGGATCCGAAGACCAAGGCACTTGAGCGTGTTCTGGTAAGGAATACACCCCCGCGTAATTAGCTCCATATGGTTCCATTCTAGTTAATGAAGCCAAATTTCTAAATGGTTCACGTTCCTTCCGCAGGAAACTGAAAGCAGTAGCGCGGGGTCGTCTTAGAGCTCCCCTTTTGGCACCCCTTTAAATAGGGCGTCGAACATAATGAAAAACAAGGATAAGCTCAGTAAGCCGTCGTCAGCTGGTTGTGTGGCCGGCAAAGGCTTGTCCACAAAATGGTCGGAATACTATACCGCTGGGCGAAAGGAGAGAAAGACCAGCTCGGAAAGCCAGCAGCGCGAGGTTGAACAACTCAAGGCACAAGTGGCGCAGATTCCGGAGATAGTGGAAGAGCAAGTGCGAGACCAACTGGGAGTAACGATCACCGCCATTATACCTACCTTGGTTTCTCGGATGCAGGCGTGGGTGGCGTGCAGCCAACAGGGGCCGCCCCTGATTCCCAGCTTCACGGGCAGCAACTCGCGCAACGCGCCGGCGGCGCCATTGGTGTCTCGGGCAGCGGCGGCATTGGTGTCTCCCGCGGCAGCGGCATTGGTGTCTCCGGCGGAGGCGGCATTGGTGTCTCCCGCGGCGGCACCGGCATTGCAGCTTAATGCACCCGGGTGTGGGAAGAATACGTCGGCCAGCACCTCGGCAGCAAGCGGCCCCTCCGTCAATTGCACGCCCGCTGTTGGCGGTGCCTCGACATTAGTCGAGCTCGACGCCATCATGGTAACTAATTAAGCCTCTCGGCCGATGACTTCATCTCCTTGCCTTTGACTGGGCATCCCTGACGCCCTACATGTTTTTGCAGGGCGCCGCCGATGTTTCGTGCACTCTCGTGCACTTCATGAACGACGAGTTGGTCGATGTCGCCAAGGGCAGAATCGTTCAACCGGGCAGCCGCGTGTTCCATGGTAATCCGATGCCACCCAACGTTTATAGGGTTCAACTGGTTCGGGTGCTGCCGGGCTTCGACGACATGTTACCTCCGTATCGACCCCATGGGGCCGACGAAGATGATGTGATGACCCTCAGCGCCTGCATAAGCTGGCCGATGCTTTGGCCGAAGAGCCAGATTCGTTTGGAGGCGGGGGACACCACCCCACAGACAACATCGCCAGTCGTGCCGGCGCCAAGCCATGGCAAGACCCCCGCAACGCTACCGGACATGCATATGGCACAGGATCCGGACGACGACGACGACAGTACATTTACCAACGTCGATAAGTACTTCACCAAACATGGGTACGGTGACGAATTCTTGGGGCCTCCTTCTCAAGAACCCAACCCTGCAAAAGACGATCTAGCTGGTACCGCGGAGAAACCCAATTGCAACAGGCGTCGTGTGGCGTTCTGTTCTCAGGAGACGCCTCCAGCTGCCGCCTTCACCAAGCCTCAGATAGCAGAGGTGCGAAATATTATCAGCCCCAACACACTCAGGAAGGCGGTCTCTGAGCAAAACTCGATCCCATTACAGCAGAAGAAGAAGGGACGGAAAATAAAGACTAACAAGGGTGCGAGCCAGCCGGCATCGAGTACGATCCGTGCTCAGGACGGTCCACCTTCACCTAAGGATATCTCGAGGAGGGTGCATGTGGCGGGTAGGCCGATGCTACCGACTAATCTGCTCAATGCTGCAACCGGTGCTATGCGGAGTCTGCATGATAGTGTTCTTTCTTTGGAGAAGCAGCGTCTCTCCGAGAATGATGTGGCATACCCGGTTTTCGTGGCCAAGGTGCCAGAGGGCAAGGGCTTTCTGGATAGCGCCATCGGGGGTACGATCGTCCTGCGGTTTGATGACATCTTCGCTATGTTTAACCTTCATCCGCTGCACTACACATTCGTTCGGCTATTTTCGCTAAGTATGGAGATGCGGATCGTTGGAGACAAGACCCCAGACATCGTGATAGTCGACCCCTTCTACATGCATGCCGAGATCTTGGGCAGCGCTAGGGACCGGCAAGTCGCGAGTTCATACCTCGAAGGCGTCATTCTGGCAAACCCATATAAGGATAACTTCCTCGTGCCTTACTTTCCCGAGTAAGTCATCCCCTCACCGCCCCGTAACATATGATTTCTTAGATTTTGATCATTCTTTTTTTTCTAACATTCCGTGTTTTGTGCAGTGACACACATTGCACACTCATCCTCTTAAGCCCGAAATATTCCATGGCCACGTATTTCGACTCGGACCGTCAGTCGAAGAAAGACTACACAAATATCAAGAAAGTTCTTCATGATGTTCTCCCCGGCTACGCCAGATCTGGAGGCACCTTCAACAGGCCAGTTCGTAGGTACGGCAAGCACGTGTTCACCCACAATACGACGTTCCCCTGCGTCAAGCAGCCGCCTGGTGGTCAGAAGGATGCCTACTATGCCCTCCATCACATACGGGCGATCATATGGGACCATAATCACCTTCTGCTACCAAATAATCTCAAAGATTGGGCCGCACGCTTGTCGGCAATCCAGGACGTGGACATCAGACAAGAATTCTTTCGCATCCAATCGAATTTTGTGGAAATCATCCATCAAGATGTCCTTCGTACCTCGGGGCAGTTCTACCTCAGATATCAACCGTCCAACAGTGAGATAGAAACAATGCTACAAATGCAGGCTGACAACGCCCGTGATTTCATGACCATCACGACAGACGGCGGCTTCATCCACGCTCCGGTCCCTGAGTCGAGTCGAGAGTAGTGATGCTATGTAGTTCTGAAATATCGGTTAGCTCATGTTGTAATTAAACTTTAATGAACTTGCATGTCTCTTTGGTTTGGACAGTCGCTCAACTTATATGTAATCGATGTTATTTATTAGTAGGACCATGAATCGTGCTATTAATGTCTTGCTTTTCTCTTCCGATCCTTTTGTTGCATACTTATATATTGCTTATGTATTATCTGTGAATTGCTACTAACGTTTTGTTTGGCTAGTGCATAGAGATGTCGTCGTATGTCGTGTACAAGGGTAAGGTTCCCGGAGTCTACGACGACTGGGACGAGTGTCGGAGACAGGTTCACCATTTCAGCGGTAACAGTTACAAAGGGTACACCACTAGGGTGGAGGCGGAAGCTAGATACGCGCGCTATCTAGCGGGAGAGAGGAGAGAGCGGAGGAGGAACCGGATGAAGACCAGTTTCATCGCGATGATGCTCATCGTGATAACCGTAGCTCTCTTCTATGTGATGGTAGTTTAGATGATCAATATTGACTTGTAATGTAAAGACAAACTCGCTACTCGCGGTCTCGAGACTTGTAATGTTCTAACTTTGTTCGGTATTTTGAATTCGGAGACTAGCTAATATGATGAATTGTATTCGAAGACTAATCTTCTATTGTATTCGATGAATCTGCTGTTTATATGTTTTGCTGTCTATATTCTGTGCAGTAATATATTCTGTAACCTGTGCAAATATCAGAAAAGAAAAAAAATCCTAATATTCATACTAGTGGTGCACTGCTATATAAAATACTAGTGGTGCATTGTCTGTTAGTGCGCCATTAGTAACCCAGAGCACAAGGTAAATATGGCCCCATGGGACATACTAATGGCACACTGCCTGGTGCGCCACTACTGTCTGATATACTAATGGCGCACCAGGGGTGCGGCATTACTATTAGTTACTAATGGCGTGATGATAGTGGCGCACCTGTAGTGTGCCATTAATGGCCAAAACAGGTGCGCCACTAACAGGACTTTTCCTAGTAGTGACGTCATCACCCGACCAGCTCGATCGGGCCGAGGACCCCCACGGCGGTTCATTCATGAGCCAATTCGGGCAGCCCATGCCGCATACAAGGAGGTTTTCGCAAGACTTGGCGCCCAAGCCAAGGACTCTCCAAAACCCTAGGCCTCCGATGCATATATAAACTAAGGCCAGGCTAGTCAATAGACAATCTTATATTGATTAGATCAATCTCGTGGTAGATACATGTACTCTGTACTACACCCGATATGAATACAATCAAAAGCAGGACGTAGGGTTTTACCTCCATCAAGAGGGCCCGAACCTGGGTAAAATCCCTTGTCCATGTTACCATTGCTCCAAGACGCCTAGCTTAGGACCCCTACTAAGAGATACGCCGAATATAGAACCGACAAGAGGCTCCATTAGTGGCTGATGATGTCGCTGCTGTCGAAGAAGCAATGCATGATGCCATCAACGAGGATGACGATAACCCTCTACAGTATCTCAATACGGGCGCCTCTGACAACGGAGGATTGATGGCTCAGTAGTATGAGTACTCAGGGTTTGAGCGTGATGAGTTGGTGCCTGAATTGCCGGAGGATGAACATATTACAGGCTCACTTCCAGTAGCAAAGAAGCATAGGAAGACACCGAAGAAAGGCAACAAAGCTGCTTCTATAATCCAGCCGCCTCAGTAGCCTCGAGTTCAAGACCGTATACCTATCCCCGATGCGGCAGAATGTCATATCCCCGGTGATCCGATCCTACCTAAGGCAGCGCTAGAGGCCATATACGACGATCTAAGGAGACTTCATGACGATGTGCTGCGGAGAGAGAAAATCCTGATCACCTCGAAAAATCCACGATACCCTCTCTACGTGGTTAACGTGCCGCAGCAAAGGTTGTACGTCAACACATTCCCCGCGGAAAAGTTCTTCCTTCGATTCGATTACATCTTCGACGTGCTTCACTTGAAAAAGCTGGATTTTACATTTGTCTGCCTTTTTGCCTTGCACATGAACCACATCATCAGGATTGAGCAGATACCTTAAATCTGTGTTGCTGACCCGTACTTCATGCACGAGGGCTTCTTGGCAGTCTGCCCAAAGCACTGTGAATACGCAAGTAACTACATCGCCGATTTCATGGTCGCCAATAAGGACAAGTAGACGATTATCATGCCTTATCATCCCATGTAAGTCATCCGCGGATATCTTTCCTTCGATTTCAATCATTCATTTGCACGCGTGGAGGCTAATTTGTGGTGTACTTATTTTTGCGCAGGTACGGGTGTCGGTGTCAAAACCGGCGGATCTCCGGTAGGGGGTCCCGAACTGTGCGTCTAAGGTCGATGGTAACAGGAGACGGGGGACACAATGTTTACCCAGGTTCGGGCCCTCTCTACGGAGGTAATACCCTACTTCCTGCTTGATTGATCTTGATGAATATGAGTATTATTACAAGAGTTGATCTACCACGAGATCGTAATGACTAAAACCCTAGAAGTCTAGCCTGTATGACTATATCTCTTTCTGGACTAAGCCCTCCGGTTTATGTAGACACCGGAGGGGACTAGGGTTGTACAAAGTCGGTTACAGAGAAAGGAATCTTCATATTTGGTCGCCAAGCTTGCCTTCCACGCCAAGGAGAGTCCTATCCGTACACGGGAGAAAGTCTTCGGTCTTGTATCTTCGTAGCACATGAGTCTGGCCCAGGTCCAACAGGACGGACGCCCGACGACCCCTTAGTCTAGGACTCCCTCAGTAGCCCCTGAACCAGGCTTCAATGACGAGGTGTCTGACGTGCAGATTGTCCTCGGCATTGCAAGGCGGGTTCGCCTTTCCGAATACTTCAAGATAGTCTTCGAACGCAACGAGCGTGTCCAGATCTGCATCACAAGTACCACACACATAGCCGCAGAGAGTACAATATTTCACGAGTCCCATCCGCGGACAACTTTTTGCAAGATGACATCACGCTTGCCCGGTCATTATCTCGAACCGTTTTCGTCTGTCGTTCCGTGTTTCGAGATGCGGTTTCCATTGGCACGTCTTGTCGAAGCAGAGATCGTGTCCGCTTATTACAGGATTCTCATCAATACGGGCGTGGGTAATCCAACCGTGCCGTTTGCACAGCCCTTGGGAATAGGCGAGTTTCAAGGCGAGTGGGGAGGCACTTGATATTCACTGCCTTTATAAGGGGATAACGATTCCCTTTTTTCACCCAGGCCTTCTCTTCTTCTCTGCCCTTCCACTCTCGAGCTCCAGCGCCCAAGTTCTTGCCTTTTCCTCCCCAAGAAAGCACTTAACCATGTCCAGATCTGGAGGGCAAGGCAAATGGATGGCCTCCTCCGTCAAGGAGAAGGACATCACCGGGCTTCGGGCGGCCGCGTACCTGGCAAAAGAGATCACCCACCGGCTTCCGCCCAAAGGGCAAATCGTCCCCACCCCAAAGCCCAACGAGAGGGTGGTGTTCATCCCCCATTTCATTCGCAGGTTAGGGTTTCCTCTTCACCCGTTCGTCCGGGGCCTTATGTTCTATTACGGGCTAGATTTCCATGATCTAGCCCCGAACACCTTCCTCAACATCTTGGCATTCATTGTCGTGTGTGAGGCCTTCCTCCGCATCCAACCCCACTTCGGACTATGGCTCAAGATCTTCAACGTGAAGCCGAAGGTGGTGGATGGCCAGCACGCGGAGTGCGGGGGCACCATGGTGAGCAAGCTGCCCAATGTCACATGGCCCAAAGGTATGTTTGTGGAGACTATCAAGGAGTGGCAGAAGCTATGGTTCTATATCACAGAGCCCGCGACGCCACCTGGGCCGCGGCTCCCGCATTCAAGCCCGGAGCTCCACTGCGGCTTACCTCCTGGATGGAGAAGGGCCCAAATTGGTCCTCGTCGGACGTGCTGTTAGCGCTGCAAACACGCATCCAAAGCATGGTGGACAAAAACAGTAAGCTCATCGACGTGATCCAGGTGATGCTGGTTCACCGGATCCTCCCCTGCCAAAACCGAACCTGCCCTTTATGGGAATACGATCCGGTGAAGCACCAGACCCTGGAGAGGCTCTTCGAAACTACTCACGAAGATGCCTAGAAGTTGATTTTTAAGGGCAATGAGAAGCCACCGGCCATAGACTCGGACCACGGGCACGATCTTGCCCATCCTGCCAGTGAGGTAAGGCTTTCACATCTCAAGGTACATCCTTTACTTGCCTGTTCAAGGAGGATATCAAAACTTTACTATATTTTTGCTTTTTATGTATGGACAGAGAAAGCGGAGCGGATTCGGAGTTCGGCTACGCTGCCCGAAGAGCCAGTCATCCCGCTCTTTGGCGACGATGCTGGTTTTGGCGCCCTACAAGGCGCCGGAGAAGAAGGCCAAGAAGAAGGCCAAGGGGATCAAAGGCGGCCCTCGCTGCAAGGGTACTTCGGACGTGACGTCCGAAGACGACGAGGATCACTCCTCCGCTGCCGAAGACGAGGAGGAGGAGGAGGAGGAGGAAGAAAGCCACTCTCCCCCTGACGGGGGAAGGAAGAAAAGGGCGGCCTCCACAAATCTGGAGGCGGGGATGCCCAAGAGGGGGAAGGGCCCCCTTGCGGATAACTCCACGTTGGACGTCGACAGCAGCCCGGAGCGACCCCCCCGCCCGAAGCAAGCCCCTGGCCGCATCGTAAGCACCAAAAGACACGCGGACGCCCATATATCCGGCTTCTCCTCCTCATGGTATTAATATGTTTAGCTGTGCTATTGCAGTCCGGCCCACGACAGCCCCCAGCGATCCTCATCAGGAGGTTCGTTGGATTCAAAGGCGATGGCGAGAGAGTCGCCGCCAGCTGCTTACTCTCCCCAGGGCAAGGACGACCACGAGGTGATGTCCCAAAGGACCCTTTCCGGCCAGGGAGAGGTTCAGGAGGCTGTCCGGGTGGCGCCGAAGCATTCCAAGTACAAGAATATTCATCAAATACATGTATAGAAGATTACATCATTGATGAATACAATTATCTAGCATAGCCCTAAGGCTATTTAAATGGCAACGGAAATCTATTTAAATGGCGGCAGAAGTCTTGGTTTGGCAGCATAACAACTCTGGCTGGGCTCCACAACTCACAGGACTGGCAAGGTTACGGCCTAGCACGACGGGTCAAGCGAACACTTCGGGTATGACCTACAAACTGGCATGACACGCCAGGTCAGTACATTGAATGTACTTGCAAGACAACCAATTATATAGCATCCAAACAAGAAGAAGACGAAGCAAGAACCAAGTGCATGCAACAACCTATCTCATATCAATTACTAAACATGGCATGATAAAAATATCAACTAAGCATGAACAACATCATAGCATCTACTAACATGGTAATCACATGGCATGTCAAAACATGCTTCTAACATGGCAATAGCAAAACATAGCATATCATCTCAATCATGGCATAATCAATCCAAGCATGGCATGGCATCATGAAACTATGCTGAAAATAAACTACCGATCATATTCAATGCAGACATAACATGTTAACTTTATGCAGCCATCTTCAGTTCTTCCATAGTTCTTTAAATGAAAATAACAACATATTACTCATGCAATGCAACCAAACTTGTGCCCTGAGTCCCTCGGACTCTCTTACCAACGGGTTGCCTCGCAACCAAACAGTGATCTTTCCGGCGATGACAACCATGACCAACACTTGGTCTCAAACAATGATCTTTCCGGCGATCACAACCACGACCAACACTTGGTCTCCAACACTCACCGAGACCTCGTCTCGTGATCATATCAAAACATCGCCGTGACTTCTCACGACTATCTCATAGTCCAAGTCACCACATTCTTGTTACCACATTCATTTACTTAATTAATTCAGGTTTATCCTCCATTTCAACCAAGACCTGATAGTGTGACCTACTACGAACTGTGTTGCTATTGATAGACTTAATAAACACTCTGCAGAGGTAGCGCACTGTACCCACACCACGGAACCCATGGCCTCGTCATCCCATTCGGGTGGACCAACGACATTTCGACGAAACCGACCTAGTGCCATGACACTCTCCCAGCCACTCTGACTCACTCCCCACTGGGCTAGTCCTGGGTGGCGCCGTGTCTACCAAAGAAACAACGACCACCATCGTGGCCAAAACATAAAGTGTCCCACACGGGGACACGGTACCATAATCTCAACAATGGGCACACAAGGCTTATGTCCGCCTACCTGATCAGGGTAGCGCGCTCCCATAACCTTTCCTCTTTGGAGGCACCGGCGAGAGGCACGACAATAGATCGCATTAAGGCCTTCCCATAAAGGCAAAATGTGGCTGCACTGAAGAAGTTTGATTTGGTGGCACTATGACTCGATCCCATCGATGACGGGGGAGGATTATTAAGTCAATTTATTAGCTTCTCCATCATCATGAACATGGATGCAAAAATTCACACGCATCATACAAATTCTTTAATAAAATATCAAACTTCTCAAGTGAACAACTATAGCATAAAGAACATGACAATACCAAGTACTAGCATATCAACGGTGCATTACAATCATCATAGCAATCATAATGGCCACTAAGAATCCAAAGGCACATGTCATCCACATAATCATCCAAATATAAGTCCTAAAACTCCAACCAATATCGATAATAACATTCTAATTAGCATGACAAAAGATATCATGAAAACATAAGCATGCATGATAATCATAGCAGAATAACTACAGACGAAAACGGTAAGGAGCGACTGTAAATACACACACACGAGGTGCAAGCAAAGTCAACATGCAAGTTCGGGGCTCATGATAAGAGGTTGGCTTGCCTGGGGGTCGACAAATACTCCAGGAAGAAGTGTGAAATGATCGCGAAAAGATTTGCTGGAAATAGTTCTCTCTCGGAGGGGGCTGTTTATGGGCAAGGGCAAATGGTCATTTTCACTATGTGAAAATATTAGGAAAATGATACCAACGGAACGGGCTCGACGAAACGAAGACGTGGGCTTTGGAATCACCTGATTTGGAGCTACGGGTAAAAAGATATGATTGTTTAACTACCAGGGACCTGTCTGTAAAGAAAATCATTACAAACTGGCCCCTGGCAGAAAACAGATCGCGTCTTTCTCAGAAATACGCTTTCCTGAGAGGAAAGCGCATTCTGGCCCGAAGAAGAGGAGGAATACGCTTCCGGCTAATGGAAAGCGCACTCCAGGGAATACGCCTTCGGGGTTCCGAAAACTGAAAACGGCCCGAGGCGCCGCCACTTAACTGACGTGGCGAGGCAGGGTCAACGCGGGGTTGCTGGCGAGGGGTGCCCATGAGGGGTGGGGCCCGCCTGGCTAGCTTCTTCTTCCTCCCGCTCGACACGCACCTAGCCGAGGGGAGACGCCCGCCCCGACGGCGCTCGCCGGCTCGTTCGGCCACGGGAGGCGACGGGCAACCTACCCACGGGCTAAGGAGGAGGAGGCGCACCCCGGGGTGGTCTCTGTTGCCGGCGAGGAGCGCGGGAGAAGGAGCAGCAGGGCCCACGGTGGAGAGGAGCTTCGGCCACTGGAGAAGATGGAGCTATGGTGGGGGAACGGAGAGGCTGAGGCCACGGGGAGACTCGCCGGAGCATGGGGGATGCGGTGGTGGTGGAGGAACAGCAAGGGGAGGCCCTGGTCACCGAAATCCAGAAGACCGGGGCGACGGCCATGGCGATGGGGAGGGGGCTAGAGTGGGGCTTCGGGAAGAATGAGTGCTCGGGGAGGCATAGAAGAGGGTGGGGGAGCTTCTGATGAGCTCGGACGAGGCACGGACGGGCTATTTATAGCCAGGGCAGAGGCACCCGAGCCGGGCACAGCCGAGCGTGTCCGGCCATGGCTCTGCCATGCTCAGCAGTCATGGGGAGGAGGTGGAAGACGACGAGGAGGGTGCGGATGAGTGCCAGAAACTCACGGAATCGAGCAAAGCTCGCGGACGAGAGGAGGTAACGGACACCGGGGAGGAAAGCAACGATGGCCACAGTAGCGCACTGTTCGGTCGTTGGCACGGCTCGCCGGAGAAGAAAACGAAGGGGGCCAGAGGTCCAGGGGGAAGACGACAGCGAGGGGGAACTGTTGGGCATTAATGGCGAGGCCAGAGCTGGTCGGAGCAACGTTGTCGACGACAACAGTGGCTAGACCACCGTTTTGGCTGGCTGCCCTCGTAGTCACCACTGGCAAGGCGGGCTTTGGAGTTTTCACTGATGCCAGCTCATGTCTGCCGTGTAGTCCATCGAAGATAGGTTACTACGGTAAAGGATCGGGCAGAGACAAATGGAGCTGAGTAAACCAAGCTTCACAAGTTTGCTATTGCAAACTTGGCCACACTCTAGAGAGTAAACCAGAGAGGGTAAAAGGTAAATTTGATGTCTGTGAGTCTTAGGGTAGCAAGGACTACCATCCTGGAGATTATGAGGTCATTTGGTCAAGTATTTAGCATAGTTGCTATACAACTGCTAAATCTGACCCAGAAACTAAATTATGAAGGAGCACTCACTAGGAGTGATGGATGGAGCTAAAACTTGGCAAAGCCTGATGATTTGGACATACAATGATGCTCTAAAAATTTCATACCAAATGGACTTGCCAAATTGGTACTTCCTTCACAGCTATCATTTCTGTCCAAAAATTGAGAAAAATCCTCAGGGCAAATGGCTAATTGAAATGAGCCACAATTCTGTGGAGATAGGTTATATGGATGGGAGAAAGCCTGGGAATATTTTCAGCCATAATGGAGCAAGATAAAATGCACTTGCTTCACAAACTGAAAAATTGGACAGAAACAAAGAATTACTCATGTGCTCACATAGTTCAATGAAATGAACTAAATTTGGGTGGAGGCTAAAGATTTGAGATACTTGAGAAGATGGAAAAGTTTCATCCCATTTGGAAACTCTATGAAGGTACTTCCTTCACAAAGTTGTATTCTGATCAGAAATTTTGAAAAATTGCACAGGGTGCTAGGATGAATGGATTGAGCTCATATTTGGCATCCATGGGTTATTTATCCATGTTAATCACCCTGCCAAATTGCAGCTCCATTGGAATTAGGAGTAAAGCACTTCCTTTGCAAAATTTCAGAGAAGGCAGAAACTTGCATTGGATCATGTGCCAAATTTTTGAACTGAGGAACATGAGATTAGGATGGAACTAGTGATTATATAGCAAGGACAAGCTCCACAATTTATGTGGGAATTTTCTCTGCTATAAGAATAGTAGTTCCTTTGGAAAATGGCAGAAATGCAATATTGGCATTAAATAGGAAAAGGCAATTTTCCTGATTTAATTATCGCCAATATATTTGCTAGAGCTTAGATTAGGCATAAGTATCAACTCCACCAATTCTCATGAATTTAGGAGATGGCTAGCTATGCCTTTGGATTTTATTCCTCAGAAAGGCAAGAAAAGGAATAAATCACAATTCAAAAATATTGCATGGGACTTAGCAATATTTTTGCATATCCAAGGTTCAGAAAGATAGGAGGATCTCTGGGAACAATTGGGAGGATCAACAGATCAAAGAAAATGATGGCTCCTTTGTAATCACAAAGGCCACAATCAAATTCCAAAATTTTGGAATTAGGGTTTGAGAGAATTTGAGATGATGCAATTGAGGTCTTGCCCACTGACAAAGACATGAGCAAGATTTTGAAAGGTTGAAAATGACAAGAATAGTCAGAGTCATCCAGCAAACTCAGGAGAAAGATTTTGAAAATGAGTGTCAGGAAGGAATAATAGAACAAAAATTGATAACCCAATTTTGGGGCTGTTACAAACCTTCCCCCCTTAAAAGGAATCTCGTCCTTGAGATTCCTAGGGTTACAGCACAACTGAAACGATAACCACTCTAGGGAAAAACCTCAGGGTTAATTTTTAACCCTTTGGTTAAATTCAAACGAGTTGGGCGCACCGATGATTGCTACACCCAAAGAGAGATAAGGCAAACCTGGTTATATCCACCGCTAGGGGCACTCGAGATCAAACTCCCGAAAAATGCTAGATACACCCAATAAACAGTGGTTTCACCTGCTGACACGTGGGTCCAGGGCCCACTGGAAGCCTCCTTCTTCTACCTCCGGCTTGCTGCTTATTCTATGTTGCTGCTCCGTGTGCGGCTTGGCGCAGCGTGCATCTAGCTCCTAGTGCGGTGAGGACCCTAGTGTCGTAGTGCGCGGTGTGCACGACGCCGGTGCAGCGAGCACTCACGTCGCGGGCCAGCACCTTGTCGGTACTACTCGCGGATTCGCCTCCTGGACGCCGGTGATCGAGCGACGAGCGGTTCTCCTGGACCTCGCTCGTCGTACACCGGGGTTGGGCTATAAAAACGGCAGCGCGGCTCTCCTCCAACGCACAAACACAATGCCGCTCTACTACCTCTTCGGTTTGGGCGAGATCAAACCGCGCTCCTTAGGCGAGGCTGTGTTATTGGTGGCGCTACGGTGGTTCCTCGCTGCTCTGCTAGGCACGCTGATCGGATCGTCGATCCTCTTGGTGGTGATCATCAGGAATGATCGAGCTCGGAACAACACACGGCTCGGTGCGGTGGCTCGAGACGCGGGAGAAAATGGCGCACTGGGTGGTCCTCCGCCACGCTTGATTCTCCGTCGCTTTGCAACGGCGGAGTAATCACGTGCTGCGGTGGAGCGGTGGTTGCGATCTACCTGCGCCACGCAAGGCAGTGACGGTGGTGGTGGGGGTCCAGATGCAGGTGAGGTGGCTGTACCAGCTCAGGATCACACTGGGGTACGAGGAAAATTTCATGGATGGATCCACGAAATGTAGGTGTCGAGGTAGAATCGAGGGTGAAACCTGTATTGTGGTAGATGTACTGGATCGAGTGAAATAACGTTGGCAGTGTTCCTCTGGAAATGAAATCGGGAAAAATAATTCGAGACGAGGAACTACTAGATGGAAATGCCTCTGCGAGGCTCTGGGTTTAGAAATCCGGCACACGGAGTATGCACGGATAGAGAGGGATATGTGACTTCGCATTCCCCCGAGTACTGCCCTAAATGTACTCGTGGGTGAACCGGGTATGCGTGCAGCATGCAGTATAATCTAAACTAGCAAACAGACAGACGCAATAATCATGTAATGGAAAAACACACCAAACAAATCATACTGAAGTGTGTTAATGCTAGTGGATATATGTACTCCTGGCATACATATACCTACACCAACGCGCATTTTATTATAGACTCGAGACGAGTCAATGTTATTTTAGTGTATGTGATCTACTAATTAAAATCTTGTTAGCAACATATTGCCAACCCTGTCAAACATTTCTGCTTGACAGAGAGACAAGAAAAAACAACACAAAAACCCAAAAGCACGAAAACATACATAACATACGGGTTACATCAGTGCAAGCATACAACAAAGCACGAACATGCTACGAGCTAAAACTACTCATTCCAGAATACATAGTTCTATCCTCATATCGGGGATGAACAGACCGATTGATCATCTTACTGCGTGACTGAGGTCAGGCAGAGGGCTTGCCTAGCTGGGGCTCTCCGGGAGGACGAAGACTGAGCCAATCTCCATCTTCATCGTCCGACACCACTATGGGTTGGGGTTCGGCTGCTGGGGGTGTGGCTGAGATTGATCCAAGCAAATGCTGCTGGTGGATCCGTAAAAGAGCCTTGTCGAGGGTGATGATGTTTGGCTTGGGACACAACACAGGCTGACAGGATAGCACTGGTTCGGATGGCATTGGGCAAAAGACTTGAGATGCGAATTTACGAGCCTCACGGTAAGCATCCTTGACGACTGCTACCTCTTGAGCACTGCGTTGGTTTTCCCTTCAAGAGGAAAGGGTGATGCAGCAAAGTAGCGTAAGTATTTCCCTCAGTTTTTGAGAACCAAGGTATCAATCCAGTAGGAGACCACGCATGAGTCCCTCGCACCTACACAAACATATAAATCCTCGCAACCAACGCGATAAGGGGTTGTCAATCCCTACACGGTCACTTACGAGAGTGAGATCTGATAGATATGATAAGATAATATTTTTGGTATTTTTATGATAAAGATGCAAAGTAAAGAAAGTAAAATAAAAACGGTGCCAGAAATAGCTTGTTGTCGGGAGATTAATATGATGGAAAATAGACCCGGGGGCCATAGGTTTCACTAGTGGCTTCTCTCAAGAGCATAAATATTACGGTGGGTGAACAAATTACTGTTGAGCAATTGAAAGAATTGAGCATAGTTATGAGAATATCTAGGTATGATCATGTATATAGGCATCACGTCCGAGACAAGTAGACCGACTCCTGCCTGCATCTACTACTATTACTCCACACATCGACCGCTATCCAGCATGCATCTAAAGTATTAAGTTCATAAGAACAGAGTAACGCCTTAAGTAAGATGACATGATGTAGAGGGATAAACTCATGCAATATGATATAAACCCCATCTTGTTATCCTCGATGGCAACAATACAATACGTGCCTTGCTGCCCCTACTGTCACTGGGAAACGACACCGCCAGATTGAACCCAAAGCTAAGCACCTCTCCCATTGCAAGAAAGATCAATCTAGTAGGCCAAACCAAACTGATAATTCGAAGAAACTTGCAAACATAACCAATCATACATAAAAGAATTCAAGATTCAAATATTGTTCATAGATAAACTTGATCATAAAGCCACAATTCATCGGTCTCAACAAACACACCGCAAAAGAAGATTACATCGAATAGATCTCCACGAGAGAGGGGGAGAACATTGTAATGACATCCAAAAAGAGAGAAGAAGCCATCTAGCTAATAACTATGGACCCGAAGGTCTGAGGTAAACTACTCACACATCATCGGAGAGGCTATGGTGTTGATGTAGAAGCCCTCCGTGATCGATGCCCCCTCCGGTGGAGCTCTGGAACAAGCCCCAAGATGGGATCTCACGGGTACAGAAGGTTGCGGTGGTGGAATTAGGTTTTTGGCTCCGTATCTGGTAGCTTGGGGGTACGTAGGTATATATAGGAGGAAGGAGTACGTCAGTGGAGCAACAGGGGGCCCACGAGGGTGGAGGGCGCGCCTAGGGGGTAGGCGCGCCCCCTACCTCGTGCCCTCCTGGTTGATGTCTTGATGTAGGGTCCAAGTCCTCTGGATCACGTTCGTTCCGAAAATCACGTTCCCGAAGGTTTCATTCCATTTGGACTCCGTTTGATATTCTTTTTCTGCGAAACTCTGAAATAGGCAAAAAACAGCAATTCTGGGCTGGGCCTCCAGTTAATAGGTTAGTCCCAAAAATAATATAAAAGTGTATGATAAAGCCTAATAATGTCCAAAACAGAATATAATATAGCATGGAGCAATCAAAAATTATATATACATCGGAGACGTATCAAGCATCCCCAAGCTTAATTCCATCTCGTCCTCGAGTAGGTAAATGATCAAAACAGATTTTTTTATGTGGATTGCTACTTGGCATAATTTCAATGTAATTCTTCTTAATTGTGGTATGAATATTCAGATCCGAAAGATTCAAGATAAAAGTTCAATATTGACATAAAAATAATAATACTTCAAGCATACTAACTAAGCAATTATGTCCTCTCAAAATAACATGGCCAAAGAAAGTTCATCCCTACAAAATCATATAGTTTAGTCATGCTCCATTTTCGTCACACAAGAATGCTCTCATCATGCACAACCCCGATGACAAGCCAAGGAATTGTTTCATACTTTAGTAATCTCAAACTTTTTCAACCTTCACGCAATACATGAGCGTGAGCCATGGATATAGCACTATGGGTGGAATAGAATATAATGATGGGGGTTATGAGGAGAAGACATAAAGGGAGAAAGTCTCGCATCAATGAGGCTAATCAATGAGCTATGGAGATGCCCATTGATTGATGTTAATGCAAGGAGTAGGGATTGCCATGCAACGGATGCACTAGAGCTATAAATATATGAAAGCCCAACAAAAGAAACTAAGTGTGTGTGCATCCAACTTGCTTGCTCACGAAGACCTAGGGCATTTGAGGAAGCCCATTGTTGGAATATACAAGACAAGTTCTATAATGAAAAATTCCCACTAGTATATGAAAGTGACAAAACAAGAGACTCTCTATCATGAAGATTATGGTGCTACTTTGAAGCACAAGTGTGGTAAAAGGATAGTAACATTGTCCCTTCTCTCTTTTTCTCTCATTTTTTTGGGCCTTCCCTTTTTTATGGACATTCTCTTTTTTTATTGCTCACTTGGGACAATGCTCTAGAAAATGATGATCATCACACTTCTATTTATTTACAACTCAATGATTACAACTAGATACTAGAACAAAGTATGACTCTATATGAATGCCTCTGGCGGTGTACCGGGCTATGCAATGAACCAAGAGTGACATGTATGAAAGAATTATGAATGGTGGCTTTGCCACAAATACTATGTCAACTACATGATCATGCAAAGCAATATGACAATTATGATAGTGTCATGATAAACGGAACGGTGGAAAGTTGCATGGCAATATATCTCGGAATGGCTATGGAAATGCCATAATAGGTAGGTATGGTGGCTGTTTTGAGGAAGATATAAGGAGGTTTATGTGTGAAAGAGCGTATCATATCACGGGGTTTGGATACACCGGCGAAGTTTGCACCAACTCATGTGAGAAAGGGCAATGCACGGTACCGAAGAGGCTAGCAATGATGGAAAGGTGAGAGTGCGTATAATCCATGGACTCAACATTAGTCATAAAGAACTCACATACTTATTGCAAAAATCTACAAGTCATCAAAAACCAAGCACTATGCACATGCTCCTAGGGGGGTAGATTGGTAGGAAAAGACCATCGCTCGTCCCAGACCGCCACTCATAAGGAGGACAATCAAAGAACACCTCATGTTTCAAATTTGTTACATAACGTTTACCATACGTGCATGCTACCGGACTTGCAAACTTCAACACAAGTATTTCTCAAATTCACAACTACTCAACTAGCACAACTTTGATATCACTACCTCCATGTCTCAAAACAATCATCAAGCATCAAACTTCTCTTAGTATTCAACACACTCATAAGAAAGTTTTTACTAGTCTTGAATACCTAGCATATTAGGATTATTTAAGAAAATTACCATGTTGTTTAAGACTCTCAAAATAATCTAAGTGAAGCATGAGAGAATAATAGTCTCTATAAAACAAAACCACCACCGTGCTCTAAAAGATATAAGTGAAGTACTAGAGCAAAAACTATATAACTCAAAAGATATAAGTGAAGCACATAGAGTATTCTAATAATTTTCGAATCATGTGTGTCTCTCTCAAAAGGTGTGTACAGCAAAGATGATTGTGGTAAACTAAAAAGCAAAGACTCAAATCATACAAGACGCTCCAAGCAAAACACATATCATGTGGTGAATAAAAATATAGCTCCAAGTAAAGTTACCAATGGAAGTAGACGAAAGAGGGGATGCCTTCCGGGGCATCCCCAAGCTTTGGCTTTTAGGTGTCCTTAGATTATCTTGGGGTTCCATGGGAATCCCCAAGCTTAGGCTCTTGCCACTCCTTGTTCCATAATCCATCAAATCTTTTACCCCAAACTTGAAAACTTCACAACACAAAACTTAACAGAAAATCTCGTGAGCTCCGTTAGCGAAAGAAAACAAAAGACCACTTCAAGGTACTGTAATGAACTCATTCTTTATTTATATTGGTGTTAAACCTACTGTATTCCAACTTCTCTATGGTTCATAAACTATTTTACTAGCCATAGATTCATCAAAATAAGCAAACAACACACGAAAAACAGAATCTGTCAAAAACAGAACAGTCTATAGTAATCTGTAACTAACGCAAACTTATGGAACTCCAAAAATTCAGCAAAAATAGCAAGACCTAGACAATTTGTTTATTGATCAGCAGAAATTGGAATCAATATTTTATCACGTTCTGGTGATTTTTAACAATTAGTTTCGTGAATAGTAAGTTTCTGGAATTTACAGCAAGATCAAATAACTATCATCCAAGAAGATCCTATAGGTTTAACTTGACACAAACACTAATTAAAACATAAAAAGACATCTAACCAGAGGCTAGATCAAAATTTTCTTCCTAAACAGAAGCAAAAAGCAAAAAAACTAAAAATAAAATTGGGTTGCCTCCCAACAAGCGCTATCGTTTAACGCCCCTAGCTAGGCATAATAGCAAGGATAGATCTAGGTATTGCCATCTTTAGTAGGCAATCCATATGTGGCTCTCATAATAGATTCATATGGTAATTTTATTTTCTTTCTAGGGAAGTGTTCCATGCCTTTCCTTAACGGAAATTGGAATCTAATATTCCCTTCCTTCATATCAATAATTGCACCAATCGTTCTAAGGAAAGGTCTACCAAGAATAATAGGACATGAAGGATTGCAATCTATATCAAGAACAACAAAATCTACGGGCACATAGTTCCTATTTGGAACAATAAGAACATCATTAATTCTTCCCATAGGTTTCTTAATAGTGGAATCTGCAAGGTGCAAGTTTAGAGAGCAATCATCAAAATCACAGAAACCTAGCAAATCGCACAAAGTTTTTGGAATCATGGAAACACTAGCACCCAAATCACACAAAGCATAGCATTCATGATCTTTAGTTTTAATTTTAATAGTAGGTTCCCATTCATCATAAAGTTTTCTAGGGATAGAAACTTCCAACTCAAGTTTTTCTTCATAAGATTGCATTAAAGCATCAACGTTATGTTTGGTAAAGGCTTTATTTTGACTATAAGCATGAGGAGAATTTAGCACAGATTGCAACACGGAAATACAATCTATCAAAGAGCAATTGTCGTTGGTTTCATTAATATCTAATGTTTTGATCTCTTCAATCCCACTTTTATCAATTTTAGCATCAAAATCTAAAAAATCCGAATTTTTGGAACGCCTTCTAGGTAAAGGTGGATCATATTCCGTCCCATCATTATCAATATTCATATTGCAACACAAAGATTTAATAGGGGACACATCAATAACTTTTAGATCTTCATCTTTATTTTCATAGAAACTAGAAGAACACTCTTTCACAAAGCAATCTTTCTTAGCACGCATCCTAGCGGTTATTTCTTTGCACTCATCAATGAAAATTCTCATGGCTTTGAGAGACTCATTGATGTCATGCTTAGGTGGAATAGATCTAAGATTTAAAGAATCAACGTCAAGGGAAATTCTATCAACGTTCCTAGCCAATTCATCAACTTTAAGCAATTTTTCTTCAAGCAAAGCATTCAAATTCTTTTGCAAATTCATAAATTCCTTAACACTAGTCTCAAATTCAGAAGGCATCTTATTAAAGTTTCCATAAGAATTGTTGTAGGAATTACCATAATTAATAGAGGAATAACTAGGATAAGGCCTAGGATTAAAGTTTCCTCTATACGCGTTCTTACCAAAATTATTCCTACCAACAAAATTCACAACCATAGATTCAGTATTATTCTCAATCAAAGTAGACAAAGGCATATCCTTAGGATCAGAAGAAACACTTTTATTAGCAAATAATTTCATAAGTTCATCCATCTTTCCACTCAAGACATTAATTTCTTCTATCGCATGCACTTTCTTATTAGTAGATCTTTCAGTGTGCCATTGAGAATAATTAACCATAATATTATCTAGGAGTTTAGTAGCATCTCCTAAAGTGATTTCCATAGAAGTGCCTCCCGCGGCCGAATCTAAAAGATTTCTAGAAGCAAAATTCAATCCGGCATAAATTTTTTGTATAATCATCCACAAATTCAATCCATGCGTAGGGCAATTACGTATCATTAATTTCATCCTCTCCCAAGCTTGTGCAACATGTTCATGATCAAGTTGCTTAAAATTCATAATATCGTTTCTAAGAGAGATAATCTTAGCGGGAGGGAAATATTTAGAGATAAAAGCATCTTTGCACTTATTCCAAGAATCAATACTATTTTTAGGCAAAGATGAAAACCAAGCTTTAGCACGATCTCTAAGCGAAAAAGGAAATAGCTTCAATTTAACAATATCATTGTCCACATCTTTCTTCTTTTGCATATCACACAAATCAACGAAACTATTTAGATGGGTAGCGGCATCTTCACTAGGAAGGCCAGCGAATTGATCTTTCATGACAAGATTCAACAAAGGAGCATTGATTTCACAAGATTCAGTATCGGTAAGAGGAACAATCGGAGTGCTAAGGAAATCATTATTGTTGCTATTGGTAAAGTCACACAATTTAGTATTATCTTGAGCCATCGTGACAAGCAAGCAATCCAACACACGATCAAACAAGAAGCAAGCGAAAAAGAGGCGAACGGAAAAGAGAGAGGGCGAATAAAACGGCAAGGGTGAAGTGGGAGAGAGGAAAACGAGAGGCAAATGGCAAATAATGTAATGCAGGAGATAAGGGTTTGTGATGGGTAATTGGTATGTTGACTTTTGCGTAGACTCCCCGGCAACGGCGCCAGAAATCCTTCTTGCTACCTCTTGAGCACTGCGTTGGTTTTCCCTTGAAGAGGAAAGGCTGATGCAACAAAGTAGCGTAAGTATTTCCCTCGATTTTTGAGAACCAAGGTATCAATCCAGTAGGAGGCCACGCACGAGTCCCTCGCACCTACACAAACAAATAAATCCTCGCAACCAACGCGATAAGGGGTTTTCAATCCCTACACGGTCACTTACGAGAGTGAGATATGATAAGATAATATTTTTGGTATTTTTATGATAAAGATGCAAAGTAAAGAAAGTAAAATGAAAACGGCGCCAGAAATAGCTTGTTGTCGGGAGATTAATGTGATGGAAAATAGACCCGGGGGCCATAGGTTTCACTAGTGTCTTCTCTCAAGAGCATAAATATTACGGTGGGTGAACAAATTACTGTTGAGCAATTGACATAATTGAGCATAGTTATGAGAATATCTAGGTATGATCATGTATATAGGCATCACGTCTGAGACAAGTAGGCCGACTCCTGCCTGCATCTACTACTATTACTCCACACATCGACCGCTATCCAGCATGCATCTAGAGTATTAAGTTCATAAGAACAGAGTAACGCCTTAAGTAAGATGACATGATGTAGAGGGATAAACTCATGCAATATAATATAAACCCCATCTTGTTATCCTCGATGGCAACAATACAATACGTGCCTTGCTGCCCCTACTGTCACTGGGAAAGGACACCGCAAGATTGAACCCAAAGCTAAGCACTTCTCCCATTGCAAGAAAGATCAATCTAGTAGGCCAAACCAAACTGATAATTCGAAGAGACTTGCAATGATAACCAATCATACATAAATGAATTCAGAGAAGATTCAAATATTGTTCATAGATAAACTTGATCATAAACCCACAATTCATCGGTCTCAACAAACACACCGCAAAAGAAGATTACATCAAATAGATCTCCACGAGAGAGGGGGAGAACATTGTAGTGAGATCCAAAAAGAGAGAAGAAGCCATCTAGCTAATAACTATGGACCCGAAGGTCTGTGGTAAACTACTCACACATCATCAGAGAGGCTATGGTGTTGATGTAGAAGCCCTCCGTGATCGATGCCCCCTCCGGTGGAGCTCTGGAACAAGCCCCAAGATGGGATCTCACGGGTACAGAAGGTTGCGGTGGTGGAATTAGGTTTTTGGCTCCGTATCTGGTAGCTTGGGGGTACGTAGGTATATATAGGAGGAAGGAGTACGTCAGTGGAGCAACAGGGGTCCCACGAGGGTGGAGGGCGCGCCTAGGGGGTAGGCGCGCCCCCTACCTCGTGCCCTCCTGGTTGATGTCTTGACGTAGGGTCCAAGTCCTCTGGATCACGTTCGTTCCGAAAATCACGTTCCCGAATGTTTCATTTTGTTTGGACTCCGTTTGATATTCTTTTTCTGCGAAACTCTGAAATAGGCAAAAAAACAGCAATACTGGGCTGGGCCTCCGGTTAATAGGTTAGTCCCAAAAATAATACAAAAGTGTACGATAAAGACCAATAATGTCCAAAACAGAATATAATATAGCATGGAACAATCAAAAATTATAGATACATTGGAGACGTATCAACGACTTGCACCGCATCGTTGTACAGAGTTCTAAATTCGGCAAGCATCTTTGAAATCATCATCCCCTGGGCAGTGATATATTGCACCAGGCGAGCGATTGCTGGGTCATCTCCCGGAGCAGTGATAGGAGGCTGAATTCCTGCTTCTGTCACCACGGGGAAAAAGCAGAACTCCCGCCTCCCAGCCACTTGCGGGAACTTGGTTCAGAGGTATAGGATAGCCTCCACAGCAGCGGCCTGAATGGCTAAATCAGTGGTAGGCTGGCTCTACCCTGAAAAACCAACGGCTGGCCATCCACTGCAGGACCTGGGATGATGTGTACTCTTGCATCATAGTGGTGAAGGTGAGGGACGGGTGCCGATTGGAACACCAGGTAATCGGGGCTAGCATTACAGCCAAAGGCTTGAGTGAGCATCTCGGTAAGAAGGGGTGGAAAGCCTGCATGGTTGACGGCGAAGGTGCGGGTGTAAAACTTGGGAGCTTTGAAGGTGCTTGCATGGATGAGGTGTTGCTAGCTAGGCTTCTCTACAGAGACATGGCTGACTGAGGGGTGAGTACTACCTCTTGAGCACTGCGTTGGTTTTCCCTTGAAGAGGAAAGGGTGATGCAATAAAGTAGCGTAAGTATTTCCCTCAGTTTTTGAGAACCAAGGTATCAATCCAGTAGGAGGCCACACACGAGTCCCTCGCACCTACACAAACAAATAAATCCTCGCGACCAACGCGATAAGGGGTTGTCATTCCCTACATGGTCACTTACGAGAGTGAGATCTGTTAGATATGATAAGATAATATTTTTGGTATTTTTGTGATAGAGATGCAAAGTAAAATAGAAAGCAATAAAAATAACTAAGTGTTGGAAGATTAATATGATGGAAAATAGACCCGGGGGCCATAGGTTTCACTAGTGGCTTCTCTCAAGAGCATAAGTATTTACGGTGGGTGAACAAATTACTGTTGAGCAATTAACAGAATTGAGCATATTTATGAGAATATCTAGGTATGATCATGTATACAGGCATCACGTCCGAGACAAGTAGACCGACTCCTGCCTGCATCTACTACTATTACTCCACACATCGACCGCTATCGAGCATGCATCTAGAGTATTAAGTTCATAAGAACAGAGTAACGCTTTAAGCAAGATGACATGATGTGGAGGGATAAACTCATGCAATATGATATAGACCCCATCTTTTTATCCTCGATGGCAACAATAAAATACGTGCCTTGCTGCCCCTACTGTTACTAGGAAAGGACACCGCAAGATTGAACCAAAAGCTAAGAACTTCTCCCATTGCAAGAAAGATCAATCTAGTCGGCCAAACCAAACTGATAATTGGAAGAGACTTGCAAAGATAACCAATCATACATAAAAGAATTCAGAAGATTCAAATATTGTCCATAGATAAACTTGATCATAAACCCACAATTCATCGGTCTCAACAAACACACTGCAAAAGAAGATAACATCGAATAGATCTCCATGAGAGAGGGGGAGAACATTGTATTGAGATCCAAAAAGAGAGAAGAAGCCATCTAGCTAATAACTATGGACCCGAAGGTCTGACGTAAACTACTCACACATCATCGGAGAGGCTATGGTGTTGATGTAGAAGCCCTCCATGATCGATGCCCCCTCCGGCGGAGCTCCGGAACAGGCCCCAAGATGGGATCTCACGGGTACAGAAGGTTGCGGCGGTGGAATTAGGTTTTTGGCTCCGTATCTGGTAATTTGGGGGTATGTAGGTATATATAGGAGGAAGGCGTACGTCGGTGGAGCAACAGGGGGCCCACGAGGGTGGAGGGCGCGCTCAGGGGGGTAGGCGCGCCCCTACCTCATGGCTTCCTGGTTGATGTCTTGACATAGGGTCCAAGTCCTCTGGATCACGTTCGTTCCGAAAATCATGTTCCCGAAGGTTTCATTCCGTTTGATATTCTTTTTCTACGAAACTCCAAAATAGGCAAAAAACAGCAATAATAGTTTAGTCCTAAAAATAATATAAAAGTGTATAATAAAACCCAATAATGTCCAAAACAGAATATAATATAGTATGGAACAATAAAAAATTATAGATACGTTGGAGACGTATCAGTGAGCGATACGGCGAGCGGAAAGGGGGCTTTTATAGGCAGCTATGCGGGACATGCCCGCATGGTGTGGCCCCTTTCCCTTAATGGTGAAGGGCAAGCAGCGCGGCCGACCAGAAAGGATATGGTTGCTATTCGTTCCGCGGATAACTAGGCGAGGACAGTGGGGTTATCATGAACAGTGGCCATGCCGGATGCCAGGGATGGGTCAAATCCCTTAGGGCCATCACGGGTTAATGATAGCGGTGATCTAATACAAGGATAACCTATGCCAGCCTGGCTGCTCTGATACCATGTCCTGCGGCACCCCGATCCGCATGGAGCAGGGGGCCTTCGCACGTCAGCCCAGGATAACACCTGACGCACGACAGGTCCATAATACAGCATTCCAGGTACAAGAATATGTTGGAAATATGCCCTAGAGGCAATAATAAAATGGTTATTATTATATTTCCTTGTTCATGATAATTGTCTATTGTTCATGCTATAATTGTGTTATCCGGAAATCGTAATACATGTGTGAATACATAGACCACAACATGTCCCTAGTGAGCCTCTAGTTGACTAGCTCGTTGATCAACAGATTGTCATGGTTTCCTGACTGTGGACATTGGATGTCATTGATAACGGGATCACATCATTAGGAGAATGATGTGATGGACAAGACCCAATCCTAAGCATAGCACAAGATCGTGTAGTTCGGTTGCTAGAGCTTTTCCAAATGTCAAGTATCATTTCCATAGACCATGAGATTGTGCAACTCCCGGATACCATAGGAGTGCTTTGGGTGTGCCAAATGTCACAACGTAACTGGGTGGCTATAAAGGTGCACTACGGGTATCTCCGAAAGTGTCTGTTGGGTTGGCACGAATCGAGACTGGGATTTGTCACTCCGTATGACGGAGAGGTATCTCTGGGCCCTCTCGGTAATGCATCATCATAATGAGCTCAATGTGACCAAGTGTTTGGTCACGGGATCATGCATTACGGTACGAGTAAAGTGACTTGCCGGTAACGAGAATGAACAAGGTATTGGGATACCGACGATCGAATCTCGGGCAAGTAACGTACCAATTAACAAAGGGAATTGTATACGGGATTGATTGAATCCTCGACATCGTGGTTCATCCGATGAGATCATCGTGGAACATGTGGGAGCCAACATGGGTATCCAGATCCCGCTGTTGGTTATTGACCGGAGAGTCATCTCGGTCATGTCTGCATGTCTCCCGAACCCGTAGGGTCTACACACTTAAGGTTCGATGACGCTAGAGTTGTAGAGATATTAGTATGTGGTTAACCGAAAGTTGTTAGGAGTCCCGGATGAGATCCCGGACGTCACGAGGAGTTCCGGAATGGTCCGGAGGTAAAGATTTATATATGGGAAGTCCTATTTTGGCCACCGGAAAATGTTCGGGATTTTTCGGTATTGTACCGGGAAGGTTCTAGAAGGTTCCGAAGTGGGGCCCACCTGCATGGGGGGACCCACATGAACGTGGGTAGTGGGGGCAAGGGCCCACACCCCAGGTCAAGGCGCACCAAGATCCCACCTTAGAAGGAATAAGATCATATCCCGAAGGGATAAGATCAAGATCCCTAAAAAAGGGGGATAAAAATCGGTGGGGAAGGGAAATGTGGGATTTCTTTCCCCCACCTTTGCCAACGCCCCAATGGACTTGGAGGGCAAGAAACCAGCCCCCTCCACCCCTATATATAGTGGGGAGGCGCATGGGAGCATCAACCCCTGCCCCTGGCGCCTCCCTCTCCCTCCCGTGACACCTCTCCCTCTCGCTGAGCTTGGCGAAGCCCTGCCGAGATCCCCGCTGCTTCCACCACCACGCCGTCGTGCTGCTGGATCTCCATCAACCTCTCCCTCCCCCTTGCTGGATCAAGAAGGAGGAGACGTCTTCCCCAACCATACGTGTGTTGAACGCGGAGGTGCCGTCCGTTCGGCGCTCGGTCATTGGTGATTTGGATCACGACGAGTACGACTCCATCGACCCCGTTCACTTGAACGCTTCCGCTCGCGATCTACAAGGGTATGTAGATGCACTCTTTTCCCTCTCGTTTCTAGAAGACTCGATAGATTGTTCTTGGTGATGCGTAGAAAATTTTTATTTTCTGCAACGATCTCCAACAGTGGCATCATGAGCCAGGTCTATGCGTAGTTTCTATGCACGAGTAGAACACAAACTTGTTGTGGGCGTAGATGTTGTCAATTTTCTTGCCACTACTAGTCTTATCTTGTTTCGGCGGCATCGTGGGATGAAGCGGCCCGGACCGACCTTACACGTACGCTTACGTGAGATAGGTTCCACCGACTGACATGCACTAGTTGCATAAGGTGGCTAGCGGGTGTTTGTCTCTCCCACTTTAGTCGAATCGGATTCGATGAAAAGGGTCCTTATGAAGGGTAAATAGAAGTTGGCATATCACGTTGTGGTTTTACGTAGGTAAGAAACGTTCTTGCTAGAAACCTATAGAAGCCACGTAAAAACATGCAACAACAATTAGAGGACGTCTAACTTGTTTTTGCAGCATATGCCTTGTGATGTGATATGGCCAAAAGGATGTGATGAATGAAATATATGTGATGTATGAGATTGATCATGTTCTTGTAATAGGAATCACGACTTGCATGTCGATGAGTATGACAACCGGCAGGAGCCATAGGAGTTGTCTTTATTTTTTGTATGACATGAGTGTCATTGAATAACGCCATGTAAATTTCTTTACTTTATTGCTAAACACGTTAGCCATAGAAGTAGAAGTAATCGTTGGCGTGACAACTTCATGAAGACACGATGATGGAGATCATGATGCTGGAGATCATGGTGTCATGCCGGTGACGAAGATGATCATGGCGCCCCGAAGATGGAGACCAAAGGAGCAATATGATACTGGCCATATCATTTCACTATTTGATTGCATGTGATGTTTATCATGTTTTACATATTATTTGCTTAGAACGACGGTAGATTAAATAAGATGATCCCTCGCAATAATTTCAAGAAAGTGTTCCCCCTAACTGTGCACCGTTGCGAAGGTTCGTTGTTTCGAAGCACCACGTGATGATCGGGTGTGATAGATTCTAACGTTCGAATACAACGGGTGTATGCCAGATTTACACACGCAATACACTTAGGTTGACTTGACGAGCCTAGCATGTACATACATGGCCTCGAAACACGGAAGACCGAAAGGTCGAGCATGAGTCATATAGAAGATACGATCAACATGAAGATGTTCACCGATGTTGACTAGTCCGTCTCACGTGATGATCGGACACGGCCTAGTTGACTCGGATCATGTTTCACTTAGATGACTAGAGGGATGTCTATCTGAGTGGGAGTTCATTGAATAATTTGATTAGATGAACTTAATTATCATGAACTTAGTCTAAAATCTTTACAATATGTCTTGTAGATCAAATGGCCCACGCTAATGTTGCCCTCAACTTCAACGCGTTCCTAGAGAAAACCAAACTGAAAGACGATGGCAGCAACTATACGAACTGGGTCCGGAACCTGAGGATCATCCTCATTGCTGCCAAGAAAGATTATGTCCTAGAAGCACCGCTAGGTGACGCACCCATCCCAGAGAACCAAGACGTTATGAACGCTTGGCAGCAGCGTGCTGATGATTACTCCCTCGTTCAGTGCGGCATGCTTTACAACTTAGAACCGGGGATCCAAAAGCGTTTTGAGCAACACGGAGCATATGAGATGTTCGAAGAGGTGAAAATGGTTTTCCAAGCTCATGCCCGGGTCGAGAGATATGAAGTCTCCGACAAGTTCTTCAGTTGTAAGATGGAGTAAAATAGTTCTGTCAGTGAGCACATACTCAAAATGTCTGGGTTACACAACCGCTTGTCTCAGCTGGGAGTTAATCTCTCGGATGACGCGGTCATTGACAGAATCCTTCAGTCGCTTCCACCGAGCTACAAGAGCTTTGTGATGAACTTCAATATGCAGGGGATGGAAAATACCATTCCTGAGGTATATTCAATGCTGAAATCAGCGGAGGTGGAGATCAAAAAGGAACATCAAGTGTTGATGGTGAATAAAACCATTAAGTTCAAGAAAGGCAGGGGTAAGAAGAACTTCAAGAAGGACGGCAAGGGAGTTGCCTTGCCCGGTAAGCCAGTTGCCAGGAAGAAGCCAAAGAATGGACCCAAGCCTGAGACTGAGTGCTTTTATTGCAAGGGAAGTGGTCACTTGAAGCGGAACTGCCCCAAGTACTTAGCGGACAAGAAGGCCGGCAACACCAAAGGTGTATGTGATATACATGTTATTGATGTGTACCTTACCAGCACTCGTAGTACCTCCTGGGTATTTGATACCGGTGCGGTTGCTCATATTTGTAACTCAAAGCAGGAGATGCGGAATAAACGGAGACTGGCAAAGGACGAGGTGACGATGCGCGTCGGGAATGGTTCCAAGGTCGATGTGATCGCGGTCGGCACGCTACCTCTACATTTACCTACGGGATTAGTTTTAAACCTCAATAATTGTTATTTAGTGCCAGCTTTGAGCATGAACATTGTATCAGGATCTCGTTTAATTCGAGATGGCTACTCATTTAAATCCGAGAATAATGGTTGTTCTATTTATATGAGAGATATGTTTCATGGTCATGCCCCGCTGGTTAATGGTTTATTCTTAATGAATCTCGAACGTAGTGTTACACATATTCATAGTGTGAATACCAAAAGATGTAAGGTTGATAATGATAGTCCCACATACTTGTGGCACTGCCGTCTTGGTCACATTGGTGTCAAACGCATGAAAAAGCTCCATGCAGATGGACTTTTGGAGTCTCTTGATTACGAATCATTTGACACGTGCGAACCATGCCTCATGGGTAAGATGACCAAGACTCCGTTCTCAGGAACAATGGAGCGAGCAACCAACTTATTGGAAATCATACATACTGATGTGTGCAGTCCAGTGAGTGTTATGTCTCGCGGTGGCTATCGTTATGTTCTCACTCTCACTGATAACTTGAGTAGATATGGGTATGTCTACCTAATGAAACACAAGTCTGAGACCTTTGAAAAGTTCAAGGAATTTCAGAGTGAGGTTGAGAATCAACGTGACAGGAAAATAAAATTCTTACGATCAGATCGTGGAGGGGAATATTTGAGTCACGAATTCGGCACACACTTAAGGAAATGTGGAATAGTTTCACAACTCACGCCGCCTGGAACACCTCAACGAAATGGTGTGTCCGAACGTCGTAATCACACTCTATTGGATATGGTGCGATCTATGATGTCTCTTACCGATCTACCGCTCTCATTTTGGGGCTATGCTTTAGAGACTGTCGCATTCACTTTAAATAGGGCTCCGTCGAAATCCGTTGAGACGACACCGTATGAATTATGGTTTGGGAAGAAACCTAAGCTGTCGTTTCTAAAAGTTTGGGGATGCGACGCTTATGTCAAGAAACTTCAACCTGAAAAGCTCGAACCCAAGTCAGAAAAATGCGTCTTCATAGGATACCCCAAGGAAACCATTGGGTATACCTTCTACCTCAGATCCGAAGGCAAGATCTTTGTTGCCAAGAACGGGTCCTTTCTGGAGAAAGAGTTTCTCTCGAAAAAAGTAAGTGGGAGGAAAGTGGAACTTGATATAGTACTACCTCTTGAACCGGAAAGTAGCGCAGCTCAGGAAGATGTTCCTGTGGTGCCTGCACTGACTAGAGAGGAAGCTAATGATGGTGATCAAGGTACTTCGGATCAAGTTACTACTGAACTTCGTAGGTCCACGAGGAGACATTCCACACAAGAGTGGTATGGCAACCCTGTCCTGGAAATCATGTTTTTAGACAACGGTGAACCTTCGAACTATGAAGAAGCAATGGCGGGCCCAGATTCCAACAAATGGCTTGAAGCCATGCAATCCGAGATAGGATCCATGTATGAAAACAAAGTGTGGACTTTGACAGACTTGCCCAATGATCGGCGAGCGATAGAAAACAAATGGATCTTTAAGAAGAAGACGGACGCGGATGGTAATGTTACCATCTATAAAGCTCGACTTGTCGCTAAGGGTTATCGACAAGTTCAAGGGGTTGACTACGATGAGACTTTCTCACCCGTAGCGAACCTGAAGTCCGTCCGAATCATGTTAGCAATTGTCGCATACTATGATTATGAGATATGGCAAATGGACGTCAAAACGGCATTCCTTAACGACTTTCTTAAGGAAGAATTTTATATGATGCAGCTGGAAGGTTTTGTCGATCCTAAGAATACTAACAAGGTATGCAAGCTCCAGCGCTCCATCTATGGGCTGGTGCAAGCATCTCGGAGTTGGAACATTCGATTTGATGAGATGATCAAAGCGTTTGGGTTTACACAGACTTATGGAGAAGCCTGTGTTTACAAGAAAGTGAGTGGGAGCTCTGTAGCATTTCTCATATTATATGTGGATGACATACTATTGATGGTAAATGATATAGAATTCTTGGGAAGCATAAAGGCCTACTTGAACAAGTGTTTTTCAATGAAGGACCTTGGAGAAGCTGCTTATATATTAGGCATCAAGATCTATAGAGATAGATCAAGACGCCTCATTGGTCTTTCACAAAGTACGTACCTTGACAAGATATTGAAGAAGTTCAATACGGATCAGTCCAAGAAGGGGTTCTTGCCTGTATTGCAAGGTGTGCAATTGAGCACGGCTCAATGCCCGACCATGGAAGAAGATAGAGAAAAGATGAGTGTCGTCCCCTATGCCTCGGCCATAGGGTCTATTATGTATGCCATGATGTGTACCAGACCTGATGTAAACCTTGCCGTGAGTTTGGTAGGAAGGTACCAAAGTAATCCCGGCATGGAACACTAGACAGCGGTCAAGAACATCCTGAAGTACCTGAAAAGGACTAAGGATATGTTTCTCGTTTATGGAGGTGACGAAGAGCTCGTCGTAAAGGGTTACGTCGATGCTAGCTTCGACACAGATCTAGATGACTCTAAGTCACAAACCGGATACGTGTATATTTTGAATGGTGGGGCAGTAAGCTGGTGCAGTTGCAAGCAAAGCGTTGTGGCGGGATCTACATGTGAAGCGGAATACAAGGCGGCCTCAGAGGCAGCACAAGAAGCAATCTGCGTGAAGGAGTTCATTACTGACCTAGGAGTTATTCCCAATGCGTCGGGCCCGATGACTCTCTTCTGTGACAACACTAGAGCTATTGCCCTTGCCAAGGAGCCCAGGTTACACAGGAAGACCAGGCATACAAGCGTCGCTTCAACTCCATTCGTGAAAATGTTCAAAATGGAGACATAGATATTTGTAAAGTACATACGGACCTGAATGTAGCAGATCCGTTGACTAAACCTCTGTCAGGACCGGATTTTCGCGGTATCAATTTCCCAAAAATGGTCCTTGTGCTCACCAGCCCCAGGATTACTGTTAGCTGATGAGGCACCAACTTGATATAGAAATTCCTAGCAAAATACAAAATATGTGGTACAAGACCATTCTGGCCTATGACTACAACAAATGGTTTCTAGTGGTTGATGGCGGAAGCGGTTTGTGGTTCATCAGTGGCCATGGGACTCCATTTCCCACAGGAACAGCTGACCAGGATAACTCCTATCTTCGCGAGGCTGCTATCATCATTGCATAGGTTCCGGGGCCGTCGTCGCAACGCTCCTCTCCACGCAAGAAATCTGGCCAAGACAATAGCCAGGGACAAGCCAGTGAGTACTTTGAATGTACTCGCAAACATTATGAAAACAGGTATAATATAACAAATGATGATCATGCTCTGAAATATTCTATGATCACAACGTCAGCCACGAAATAAAAATCCATGATGCACGCAAGCAGGTTGTTCATATGAATATGCAATAAGGGAGCAGAAATAGAATGCACCGATCGGGTGTCTGAAGCGACGCCTCGAAAGGATAATAATATAAAGCATGCCTCAGTCGGGCGTCTGAGCGACACCACATAAAGGGCTTATAAATAATTTAAAATAACAAGCGTGCCATAGTCGGGTGTCTGAGCGACACCGCATAAAGGGCTTATAAGTAATTTAAATAACAAGCATGCCACAGTCGGGCGTCTGAGCGACACCACATAAAGGGCTTATAAGTAATTTAAATAACAAGCATGCCACAGTCGGGCGTCTGAGCGACACCACATAAAGGGCTTATAAGTAATTTAAATAACAAGCATGCCACAGTCGGGCGTCTGAGCGACACCACACAAAGGGTTGATAAGAGAATAATCGCAGTGAGTATCCAGGAGGTAGAACCGTCCCAAGGATACTCAATAATTCAAATAATGTAAATGGTTAGTCCACAATAATAATAATCATAATCCTCATGTGTCACAGGTCATAATCAATGTTCTGGTTTAGCAGTTTTTCCTCCGAAGACCGACACTAAGACCGACACTTGACCCATCCCAGACTGTAGTCCTTAACCATGGACACGGCTATTCGAATAGATATAATCTCTGTAGAGGGTGTACTCTTTACCCTCGAGTAACGGATTTCTTTAGTCCATCGGGACTAATTCTGTCTATAGTCTTTTAATTGAAAACACACCTAACCGCACACACCAGCCTAACTTACGGGTGTCTGGAATCACGCACGACACCCGTTAAGCGAAACTCTAAGTGGGGAGGCTACAACCTCGATTAGCATGGGATCACAAAATTTATACCGCGCGCAAACTAGGGGAGCTACCCCTTCGGCTCCAACCGAAAACACCCATGCCCCTGGACCAGGTGGCATGCCTACCGGGGGCCTCCGGTATCTTCCACCATGGCCTCTCTGTACGGTGTGTGCTAGGAAGGGGTTGACAACTTACTGAACCGTACCGTACCTGTGGCAGGGACAAGTGGTAGTACGAAACAAGTATGGGGGTTACTGGAACAAGACTCGATCTACGGTCGACTCAGGAGGTTTTAAGTATTCCCTGCATGGTTAGCATAACAAATATGTTTCAACCAACAGACAAAATCACCACTCATCATACCTCACTATGCCGTACCAGACACAACCGTCTCGATGAAGACTGGAGACAAGCTCGTGTCTACTCAAGACAGAGACTTTCCCAGATTCCTTCCGGTAGGCATGAAAGGCATACAAGGGTGATTACTATCACAAGCATATCAAATTCCAACAGCAAGGAACATTCATTGTGCACTCATGAGTATCATCATATCATCACATAAAATAATGAATACTTTGTGTTAAGGTGGTGTTGTAACCGTATCAAACAACACACATACTATTATGCCAGGGTTCAGAATGCTTGCCTTCAAGAGTATGCAAGTGGGGTGCATTTTTTTTGAAAGTTGCTTCCTTCTTCAAAAATCCTATTTTGAGAAAATTCAAATTAACACATAGTTTCAAAACAGTACAAAAAAGTTGTTTGGAAAATTTTCAAATAAATATGAAAATAAACTAGACAGAATTTGAGAAACAACAGAAAAAGAATCAAGTCAATTGGACTTATATTTAAAAAGTTATAGCCAGACAAAGTTTAGTCAAAATCTGTTTTTAATAGATAAATAAAAGAAACAGAAAAAAACGGTTCAGGGGGGAAGCGTACTCTGTGCTTTACGCCTTCACTTACGCCAGCGTGGACCGGCTCTGGGTCACTGACAGTGGGTCCCTTGGGCCCACTGGTCAGGTTTGACCAGTCGCCCGCCTCCTTTCTCCTCTGCCCGAGCGGAGGCGGGGCTCCGGCAATCGCGTTGACGAACGGCGGCTTCCCGCGGGGTTCCGAGGGTGGGGGTGGATCCGCTGGTCCAGGGCGGTCCTCCCGGTGGTCGAACGGCTGGCGGGCGCGAAGGGAGTCGCCGGCGGCGAGCTCCGCGGCGGAGATGGCTTCGGGAGGATTTGGGGGCCTGGGCTACGGTGGCTCCCCGTCGAGGCTGAGGGGCTGGGCGGCTCCGCACGGTCGAGGGGAAGATGGTGGTGGCACTGGATGGACGGCGGGGGGGGCTCTGCTTGCGACGAACGGGGCCGGAGGGTGCCGGCGGCCGAATTGGCCGGAGACGAGGGAAAAGGCCTTCCCCCGTCGATGGCTGGCGGTGGTGGCTCTAGAGTGATGGCCTGAGGTGGCCTGGGGGTTCGGAGGAGCTCGGGGGTCCTTTTATAGGCGGCCAAGGTTGGTTCCGCGGCGGCCGGGGATAAGCTCGACGGCGAACCGCCATTCTGTTGTTGCAGGGCGACGTGGCGGCGACGAGCGCTTGCAGACGAGCTTGCGGATGAGCTCGAGCTGTTCCAGGGGCAGCTGGCGCGCGCGTGTGGCTTGGGCGGCACCGTCCATGGCAGAGGCTGCTGCGGCCGACCGCTCGCTGCCATGGCCGACCTGACGGCAGCGCTGTAGGGTGCCAGGGGGACTTGGATGGTTCTGGCGAGTGGATGAGGACGGGCGTGGCTCTGCGAGCGAGCAAAGGCCAGGGGGCGGGGTGAGCGAACGCGGCGGCTCGGTTTGCACGCGCGCGTGCAAAACGTGCGCTCCGGGCGCGCCCAGAGCACGCACGCCAGGCGTTCGGCAAAATGCCAAGGCATGCCAGGAGGCCTGGGTGGAGCTGGGGTTTAACAGGTCTAGGTTAGAGTAATCTAGGGACTTAGTGGACATGCTGGTTTGGTCAGGGGATCAAGATCACAATGCAAATATGAAACTATGCCAAATCTGTTCATGCACTCAAGGTGTTCGACAGAATGCTATGGGCATCTAGGCAATTCTTGGGGTGGCCAAAAACTCTAGGTCCTAGTCTCTTTAGATGATAGAGAGGGTGGCAATGTTAGTTTGTTAAAAACAAAAACTTGTTAGTGCAAGTTTTTGAGAAAACCAAATCTGGACAGAAACTAAAGGCTATCTTTGCATGGACCAAAATTACTCCAATGGGTCCACTCTCCTGGACTTAAGGGTTTTGCAGGGTGGACTATAAGCAGGAGAAAGAATCATGGGCAGCAGGGCAAACAAAAATAGAGTTGCAGTAGAAAATGACAAACTGGACCAGAGAGCAAAAGAGGATGATTTGCTCAAATTTTTCAAAGAACACTCATGGGTTTTGCATAAATTTGAATTATATGCATCTACTGACATCTCCAAACACTTGGAAGAATTTTTAAAGAAATATTTAAATAGGTTGTAGTGCAAAATTACCAACTGGACCAGATTTGAAAATTTGGTGTAGAGCTCAAAATCTCCAATGACCAAAAGATATTTTTGCATAAAAGTGATGTGGAAACATCACATGACATCCCCAAATTTTGGTTGAAATTTTAAAGAAGTATTTGAAAGGGTTACAGTGCAAAAGAGGCTCCATAACTTATGAAAAATCATTTTTAGAAGAATAAAGCTCACGAAAAACAATTATGCAAATAAACCCACTAGTAAAAGAAATGTTTTCTTGAGAGGGTATACAAGTCCAATAATATTTTTGGAAGGTTTTCACTTGGGGTAAATACTTCAGAATATCAAAAAAAAGAGGTTCTGAAATCAAAAGATAAATCCAGAAAATAAAAATTTAATTTCCTGGCAAAATTTTAATAAACAAAATATGGTTAAATTTTTGGGGTGTTACAACACTACCCCCCTTAAGAAAAATCTCGTCATCGAGATTTGCTAAGGGTTGTTTTGAAAAAAAATACTCCTATTAGCTGAAACTAAACAGTTTACTCATAGCACAAACTTAGGGTACGACGCATAAGCTGCAACGCATAAATAAATGCTGGGACAATGAACATAGCAGTGATGTCTACAATGAAAACGGTAAATAGACAGGGTCCTGAGAAAACGTCTCTGGTATTGTGGCACACTCCTCTTCTATCGGGGGAACCGGGTTGACTAGTCGGTGAATGCGTCTCTCCTGGTCGGGCCTCAGTGGTCTGCCGATGGCGATCTGAGGATTTAAATCAGTGAGGCTGTGGAGATAACCCATTACTCGCTGGGTTAAACGCTCTTGAGCGATGACATACTGTGCAAGGTTGGCCAGCACTGGGTCTCTCTCAATTCGTCCACTGGGGAAAGATTTTACTTCTCCGGGTGCTGCACGACTCGGGAAGTAATAATACCCTCGTTCGCTGGCATAGGGCACCGCGAATCGAAGGCGAGCAAGCGCTTCATATGCAGCAGCTTCTATGGCCATATGCGGAGTCGGCATAGATTTCCCCACGAAGGAGACTTCCGTTGGGTCTTGGTTTGGGTTTGTGGGAGGGATGTGCACCACTGCCCAATATTTCGAGGTGGATGGGGTGATCCTCGATTTGAGCAACTCGTACTGTGGTGGATGGGTGGCACTCATGGTACTGCAGGTAAAGTCCCACAATATTTTGACAAAACTACCTGGGGTGGCATCTGGAGTTCTCAGATAAATACTGGGGCTCGGCATGGCAAAGGAATGGTTGTGCGAGTTATGCACAACGTGAGAGATACTTTGCAAGGTCACGAGGTGGCCTTTTATATAGCATCTGGGCGGGGTCATTTATCGCGGTGAAGGGTAACTAGTTTGTCGGTTCTGCTCTTGGGGTCGGGGTCAATGCCACAGATACACATATCTCATAAATGTGACGCATTGCTTTGGGTATCGTCGGGGGTGGTTTTTGGTAGCTACGCCCGGAATAAAAAAACAATCGTACATCAACATACTTATGCATGGCTACTATTTAAAATAGGGGCGCACAAGCAGACAACATTTAATTATGTTGATACAAGGTCACACAATTATGAGGCATAGAAAAACTCAGGCTCGGTACTACTCGAGTGACTTAGTCTACCTCGTTAATATCTAAGCGGGCTTGCCTTGTGGACGTCGAGGCTTCTCCACGGGTTTCACCGTCGGGGTTAGCTGGAGGGGGTTGAGGAACTGCAGGGTCGGGGTAGCGATGATGACTATCGCGGGGGTTGTTGGCCACAATCCCGTTGGAGCGTGTTCCCAAAAGGCGACGAAGCACTTCTGGGGACACCAAAGCATTTTGGTCGATGGCTGGGGCAGTCCTCCAGGACTCGATCGGTTGTCCAAATAGCATGACTGGGTTGTCGGCGTCGGGCTCATCTTCTCTTCTTGCTGGGGCTCGGCGAATCAGTTCTCCATGAGCTGCGATCAGATCAAGGGTGATTTGATCGAACAGTTCCTCTAGTGCGCACCAGATGCAACAATGCAGGATCTGTCTCGTGATCTCCGTTGGCAACCTGGGGTGGCCTACCATACCCGTCACGGCTGGGGTTGTAGTAGAACGAGCGACAGTTAACTCTGGGCGACAAGTGCCGGAGTTGAACTATAGCCTCTCGAGCAGCTAGTTGGATGGCTTGTGGCTCGAAGGAAGTTGTCCTTCCGGTGAACCTGTAGGGGCATTCTGGCGATAGACCCCTACCGTAGACGTGCACAGTGGCCCAGAATTGACGGCTCTCACCGCTCATGGGCCCTTGGTACACAACATATTCTGGGGGCTCTTCTAATGCAAAGGCACGGCGGATGAGGTTTGCTAGCACGGTCACAAAACCTCCAAGGTTGGTTGCTGTGGTCTCATTGTGAACAATGGGTCCAGGCATTATAGCTTGGTTTGGGGTAGAGGCTGTGCTGGGTTGAGGCTAGCGTGCCCTTTTTATAAAAAAAGGGGACGGAGTCTTCCTTTGCACGCTTGCGAATGAGACACTTTAGGTGCCGGTCACTAGCGCGTGATCGATAGGCTGGGCTGATAGGTTGGGCACCGACTGCCAAAAGGTGTCGGGTCACTGTGTGGCTATCTTACACGAGAAGCTTGGCTGGGGTTTAGGTTAAGGTCTGGTGGGTTGGTTAACCTAGGTTTATTGACCTGGCTAAGATAAGATTAGCCAATGGTCAACCTGGCTCTGATACCAAGGTTGTCAGGATCGGATTTTCGGGGTATCAATTTCCCAAAAATGGTCCTTGTGCTCACCAGCCCCAGGATTACTGTTAGCTGATGAGGCACCAACTTGATACAGAAATTCCTAGCAAAATACAAAATATGTGGTACAAGACCATTCTGGCCTATGAGTACAACAAATGGTTTCTACTGGTTGATGGTGGAAGCGGTTTGTGGTTCATCAGTGGCCATGGGACTCCATTTCCCACAGGAACAGCTGACCAGGATAACTCCTATCTTCGCGAGGCTGCTATCATCATTGCGTAGGTTCCGGAGCTGTCGTCGCAACGCTCCTCTCCACGCAAGAAATCTGGCCAAGACAATAGCCAGGGACAATCCAGTGAGTACTTTGAATGTACTCGCAAACATTATGAACACAGGTATAATATAACAAATGATGATCATGCTCTGAAATATTCTATGATCACAACGTCAGCCACGAAATAAAAATCCATGATGCACGCAAGCAGGTTGTTCATATGAATATGCAATAAGGGAGCAGAAATAAATGCACCGATCGGGTGTCTGAAGCGACGCCTCGAAAGGATAATAATATAAAGCATGCCTCAGTCGGGCGTCCGAGCGACACCACATAAAGGGCTTATAAATAATTTAAAATAACAAGCGTGCCACAGTCGGGTGTCTGAGCGACACCGCATAAAGGGCTTATAAGTAATTTAAATAACAAGCATGCCACAGTCGGGCGTCTGTGCGACACCACATAAAGGGCTTATAAGTAATTTAAATAACAAGCATGCCACAGTCGGGCGTCTGAGCGACACCACATAAAGGGCTTATAAGTAATTTAAATAACAAGCATGCCACAGTCGGGCGTCTGAGCGACACCACACAAAGGGCTTATAAGAGAATAATCGCAGTGAGTATCCAGGAGGTAGAACCGTTCCAGGGATACTCAATAATTCAAATAATGTAAATGGTTAGTCCACAGTAATAATAATCATAATCCTCATGTGTCACAGGTCATAATCAATGTTATGGTTTAGCAGTTTTTCCTCCGAAGACCGACACTAAGACCGACACTTGACTCATCCCAGACTGTAGTCCTTAACCATGGACACGGCTATTCGAATAGATATAATCTCTGCAGAGGGTGTACTCTTTACCCACGAGTAACGGATTTCTTTAGTCCATCGGGACTAATTCCGTCTACGGTCTTTTAATTGAAAACACACCTAACCGCACACACCAGCCTAACTTACCGGTGTCTGGAATCACCCACGACACCCGTTAAGCGAAACTCTAAGTGGGGAGGCTACAACCTCGATTAGCATGGGATCACAAAATTTATACCGCGCACAAACTAGGGGAGCTACCCCTTCGGCTCCAACCGAAAACACCCATGCCCCCGGACCAGGTGGCATGCCTACCGGGGGCCTCCGGTATCTTCCACCATGGCCTCTCTGTACGGTGTGTGCTAGGAAGGGGTTGACAACTTACTGAACCGTACCCTACCTGTGGCAGGGACAAGTGGTACTACGAAACAAGTATGGGGGTTACTGGAACAAGACTCGATCTACGGTTGACTTAGGACAAGCTCGTGTCTACTCAAGACAGAGACTTTCCCGGATTCCTTCCGGTAGGCATGAAAGGCATACAAGGGTGATTACTATCACAAGCATATCAAATTCCAACAGCAAGGAACATTCATTGTGCACTCATGAGTATGATCATATCATCACATAAAATAATGAATACTTTGTGTTAAGGTAGTGTTGTAACCGTATCAAACAACACACATAATATTATGCCAGGGTTCAGAATGCTTGCCTTCAAGAGTATGCAAGTGGGGTGCATTTTTTTTTTAAGTTGCTTCCTTCTTCAAAAATCCTATTTTGAGAAAATTCAAATTAACACATAGTTTCAAAACAGTACAAAAAAGTTGTTTGGAAAATTTTTAAATAAATATAAAAATAAACTAGACAGAATTTGAGAAACAACAGAAAAAGAATCAAGTCAATTGGACTTATATTTAAAAAGTTATAGCCAGTCAAATTTTAGTCAAAATATGTTTTTAATAGATAAATAAAAGAAACAGTTCGGGGGGGAAGCGTACTCTGTGCTTTACGCCTTCACTTATGCCAGCGTGGACCGGCTCTGGGTCACTGACAGTGGGTCCCTTGGGCCCACTGGTCAGGTTTGACCAGTCGCCCGCCTCCTTTCTCCTCTGCCCGAGCGGAGGCGGGGCTCCGGCGATCGCCGTCGACGAACGGCGGCTTCCCGCGGGGTTCCGAGGGCGGGGATGGATCCGCTGGTCCAGGGCGGTCCTCCCGGTGGTCGAACGGCTGGCGGGGGCGAAGGGAGTCACCGGCGGCGAGCTCCGCGACGGAGGTGGCTTCGGGAGGATTTGGGGGCCTGGGCTACGGTGGCTCCCCGTCGAGGCTGAGGGGCTGGGCGGCTCCGCACGGTCGAGGGGAAAAGGGTGGTGGCACTGGATGGATGGGGGGGCTCTGCTTGCGACGAACGGGGCCGGAGGGTGGCGGCGGCCGAATTGGCCGGAGACGAGGGAGAAGGCCTTCCCCCGTCGATGGCTGGCGGTGGTGGCTCTAGAGTGATGGCCTGAGGTGTCCTGGGGGTTCGGAGGAGCTCGGGGGTCCTTTTATTGGCGGCCAAGGTCGGTTCCGCGGCTGCCGGGGATAAGCTCGACGGCGAACCGCCGTTCTGTTGTTGCAGGGCGACGTGGCGGCGACGAGCGCTTGCAGACGAGCTTGCGGATGAGCTCGAGCTGTTCCAGGGGCAGCTGGCGCGCGCGTGTGGCTTGGGCGGCGCCGTCCATGGCAGAGGCTGCTGCGGCCGCCCGCTCGCTGCCATGGCCGACCTGACGGCATCGCTGTAGGGTGCCAGGGGGACTTGGATGGTTCTGGCGAGTGGATGAGGACGGGCGTGGCTCTGCGAGCGAGCAAAGGCCAGGGGGGCGGGGTGAGCGAATGCGGCGACTCGGTTTGCACGCGCGCGTGCAAAACGTGCGCTCCGGGCGCGCCCAGAGCACGCACGCCAGGCGTTCGGCAAAATTCCAAGGCATGCCAGGAGGCCTGGGTGGAGCTGGGGTTTAACAGGTCTAGGTTAGAGTAATCTAGGGACTTAGTGGACATGCTGGTTTGGTCAGGGGATCAAGATCACAATGCAAATATGAAACTATGCCAAATCTGTTCATGCACTCAAGGTGTTCGACAGAATGCTATGGGCATCTAGGCAATTCTTGGGGTGGCCAACAACTCCATGTCCTAGTCTCTTTAGATGATAGAGAGGGTGGCAATGTTAGTTTGTTAAAAACAAAAACTTGTTAGTGCAAGTTTTTGAGAAAACCAAATCTGGACAGAAACTAAAGGCTATCTTTGCATGGACCAAAATTACTCCAATGGGTCCACTCTCCTGGACTTAAGGGTTTTGCAGGGTGGACTATAAGCAGGAAAAAGAATCATGGGCAACAGGGCAAACAAAAATAGAGTTGCAGTAGAAAATGACAAACTGGACTAGAGAGCAAAAGAGGATGATTTGCTCAAATTTTTCAAAGAACACTCATGGGTTTTTGCATAAACTTGAATTATATGCATCTACTGACATCTCCAAACACTTGGAAGAATTTTTAAAGAAATATTTAAATAGGTTGTAGTGCAAAATTACCAACTGGACCAGATTTGAAAATTTGGTGTAGAGCTCAAAATCTCCAATGACCAAAAGATATTTTTGCATAAAAGTGATGTGAAAACATCACATGACATCCCCAAATTTTGGTTGAAATTTTAAAGAAGTATTTGAAAGGGTTACAGTGCAAAAGAGGCTCCATAACTTATGAAAAATCATTTTTAGAAGAATAAAGCTCAGGAAAAACAATTATGCAAATAAACCCACTGATAAAAGAAATGTTTTCTTGAGAGGGTATACAAGTCCAATAATATTTTTGGAAGGTTTTCACTTGGGGGTAAATACTTCACAATATCAAAGAAAAGAGAGGTTCTGAAATCAAAAGATAAATCCAGAAAATAAAAATTTAATTTCCTGGAAACAATTTAATAAACAAAATATGGTTAAATTTTTGGGGTGTTACAACCTCTCCCTAGAGCAAAACATGATCAACACCAGAACTCTATGGGTGTTCGATTCATCACAATGTAACTAGATTATTGACTCTAGTGCAAGTGGGAGACTGTTGGAAATATGCCCTAGAGGCAATAATAAAATGGTTATTATTATATTTCCTTGTTCATGATAATTGTCTATTGTTCATGCTATAATTGTGTTATCCGGAAATCGTAATACATGTGTGAATACATAGACCACAACATGTCCCTAGTGAGCCTCTAGTTCACTAGCTCGTTGATCAACAGATAGTCATGGTTTCCTGACTATGGACATTGGATGTCATTGATAACGGGATCACATCATTAGGAGAATGATGTGATGGACAAGACCCAATCCTAAGCATAGCACAAGATCGTGTAGTTCGTTTGCTAGAGCTTTTCCAAATGTCAAGTATCATTTCCTTAGACCATGAGATTGTGCATCTCCCCGATACCATAGGAGTGCTTTGGGTGTGCCAAACGTCACAACGTAACTGGGTGGCTATAAAGGTGCACTATGGGTATCTCCGAAAGTGTCTGTTGGGTTGGCACGAATCGAGACTGGGATTTGTCACTCCATATGACGGAGAGGTATCTCTGGGCCCACTCGGTAATGCATCATCATAATGAGCTCAATGTGACCAAGTGTTTGGTCACGGGATCATGCATTACGGTACGAGTAAAGTGACTTGCCGGTAACGAGATTGAACAAGGTATTGGGATACCGACGATCGAATCTCGGGCAAGTAACGTACCGATTAACAAAGGGAATTGTATACGGGATTGATTGAATCCTCGACATCGTGGTTCATCCGATGAGATCATCGTGGAACATGTGGGAGCCAACATGGGTATCCAGATCCCGCTGTTGGTTATTGACCGGAGAGTCGTCTCGGTCATGTCTGCATGTTTCCCGAACCCGTAGGGTCTACACACTTAAGGTTCGGTGACGCTAGAGTTGTAGAGATATTAGTATGCGGTTAACCGAAAGTTGTTCGGAGTCCCGGATGAGATCCTGGACGTCATGAGGAGTTCCAGAATGGTCCGGAGGTAAAGATTTATATATGGGAAGTCCTATTTTGGCCACCGGAAAATGTTCAGGATTTTTCGGTATTGTACCGGGAAGGTTCTAGAAGGTTCCGAAGTGGGGCCCACCTGCATGGGGGGACCCACATGAACGTTGGTAGTGGGGGCAAGGCCCCACACCCCTGGTCAAGGCGCACCAAGATCCCACCTTAGAAGGAATAAGATCATATCCCGAAGGGATAAGATCAAGATCCCTAAAAAAGGGGGATAACAATTGGTGGGGAAGGGAAATGTGGGATTTCTTTCCCCCACCTTTGCCAACGCCCCAATGGACTTGGAGGGCAAGAAACCAGCCCCCTCCACCCCTATATATAGTGGGGAGGTGCATGGGCGCATCAACCCCTGCCCCTGGCGCCTCCCTCTCCCTCCCGTGACACCTCTCCCTCTCGCTGAGCTTGGCGAAGCCCTGTCGAGATCCCCGCTGCTTCCACCACCACGCCGTCGTGCTGCTGGATCTCCATCAACCTCTCCCTCCCCCTTGCTGGATCCGGAAGGAGGAGACGTCCTCCCCAACCGTACGTGTGTTGAACGCGGAGGTGCCGTCCGTTCGGCGCTCGGTCATCGGTGATTTGGATCACGACGAGTACGACTCCATCAACCACGTTCACTTGAACGCTTCCGCTCGCAATCTACAAGGATATGTAGATGCACTCTTTTCCCTCTCGTTTCTAGAAGACTCCATAGATTGTTCTTGGTGATGCGTAGAAATTTTTTAATTTCTGCAATGATCTCCAACAGAATATTCATTAAATACATGTATAGAAGATTACATCATTGATGAATACAATTATCCGGAATAGACCTAAGGCTATTTAAATGGCAGAGGAAATCTATTTAACAGGCGGCGGAAGTCTTGGTTTGGCAGCATAACAACTCTGGCTGGGCTCCACAACTCACAGGACTGGCAAGGTTACGGCCTAGCATGACGGGTCAAGCGAACACTTCGGGTATGACCTACAAACTGGCATGACACGCCAGGTCAGTACATTGAATGTACTTGCAAGACAACCAGTTATATAGCATCCAAACAAGCAGAAGACGAAGCAAGAACCAAGTGCATGCAACAACCTATCTCATATGAGTTACTAAACATGGCATGATAAAAATATCAACTAAGCATGAACAACATCATAGCATCTACTAACATGGTAATCACATGGCATATCAAAACATGCTTCAAACATGGCAATAGCAAAAGATAGCATATCATCTCAATCATGGCATAATCAATCCAAGCATGGCATGGCATCATGAAACTATGCTGAAAATAAACTACCGATCATATTCAATGCAGACATAACATGTTAACTTTATGCAGCCATCTTCAGTTCTTCCATAGTTCTTTAAATGAAAATAACAACATATTACTCATGCAATGCAACCAAACTTGTGCCCTGAGTCCCTCGGACTCTCTTACCAACGGGTTGCCTCGCAACCAAACAGTGATCTTTCCGGCGATGACAACCATGACCAACACTTGGTCTCAAACAATGATCTTTCCGGCGATCACAACCACGACCAACACTTGGTCTCCAACACTCACCGAGACCTCGTCTCGTGATCATATCAAAACATCGCCGTGACTTCTCACGACTATCTCATAGTCCAAGTCACCACATTCTTGTTACCACATTCATTTACTTAATTAATTCAGGTTTATCCTCCATTTCGAACTAGACCTGATAGTGTGACCTACTACGAACTGTGTTGCTATCGATAGACTTAATAAACACTCTGCAAAGGTAGCACACTGTACCCACACCACGGAACCCATGGCCTCGTCATCTCATTCGGGTGGACCAACGGCATTCCGACGAAACCGACCTACTTCCATGACACTCTCCCGGCCACTCCGACTCACTCCCCACTGGGCTAGTCTTGGGTGGCCCCGTGTCTACCAAAGACACAACGACCACCGTCGTGGCCAAAACATAAACTGTCCCACACGGTGACACGGTACCATAATCTCAACAACGGGCACACAAGGCTTATGTCCGCCTACCTGATCAGGGTAGCGCGCGCCCATAACCTTCCCTCTTTGGAGGCACCGGCGAGAGGCGCGACAATAGATCGCATTAAGGCCTTCCCATAAAAGCAAAATGTGGCTGCCCTGAAGACGTTCAATTTGGTGGCACTATGACTCGATCCCATCGATGACGGAAGAGGTTTGTTATTATTAAGTCAATTTATTAGCTTCTCCATCATCATGAACATGGATGCGAAAATGCACATGCATCATATAAATGCTTTAATAAAATACCGAACTTCTCAACAACTATAGCATAAAGAACATGACAATACCAAGTACTAGCATATCAACGATGCATTACAATCATCATAGCAATCATAATGGCCAATAAGAATTCAAAGGCACATGTCATCCACATAATCATCCAAATATAAGTCCTAAAACTCCAAGAAATATCGATAATAACATTCTAATTAGCATGACAAAAGATATCATGAAAACATAAGCATGCATGATAATCATAACAGAATAACTGCAGACGAAAACGGTAAGGAGCGACTGTAACTACACACACACACGAGGTGCAAGCAAAGTCGACATGCAAGTTCGGGGCTCATGATAAGAGGTTGGCATGCCTGGGGATCGACAAATCCTCCGGGAAGAAGTGTGAAACGATCGCGAAAAGATTTGCCAAAAATAGTTCTCTCTCGGAGGGGGCTGTTTACGGACAAGGGAAAATGGTCATTTTCACTGTGTGAAAATATTAGGAAAATGATACCAATAGAACGGGCTCGACGAAACGAAGACGTGGGCTTTGGAATCACCTGATTTGGAGCTACGGGTAAAAAGATATGATTGTTTAACTACCAGGGACCTATCTATAAAGAAAATCATTACAAACTGGCCCCTGGCAGAAAAACAGATCGCGTCTTTCTCAGAAATACGCTTTCCAGAGAGGAAAGCGCATTCTGGCCCGAAGAAGAGGAGGAATACGCTTCCGGCTAAGGTAAAGCACACTCTAGGGAATACGCCTTTGGGGTTCCGAAAACGGAAAACGGCCCGAGGCGCCGCCACTTAACTGACGCGGCGAGGCAGGGTCAACGCGGGGTCGCTGGCGAGGGGGACCCGCAAGGGGTGGGGCCCGCCTGGCTAGCTTCTTCTTCCTCCCGCTCGACGCGCACCTGGCCGAGGGGAGACGCCCGCCCCGATGGCGCTCGCCGGCGCGTCCGGCCACGGCAGGCAACGGGCGACCTACCCACGGGCTTAGGAGGAGGAGGCACACCCCGGGGTGGTCTCTCTTGCCGGCGACGAGCGCGGGAGAAGGAGCAGCAGGGCCCGCGGTGGAGAGGAGCTTCGGCCAACGGAAAAGATGGAGCTATGGTGGGGGAACGGAGAAGCTGAGACCACAGGGAGACTCGCCAGAGCATGGGGGATGCGGTGGTGGTGGAGGAATAGCGAGGGGAGGCCCTGGTCACCGGAATCCGAGAAGACCGGGGCGGCGGCCATGGCGATGGGGAGGGGGCCAGAGAGGGGCTCCGGGAAGAATGAGTGCTCGGGGAGGCATATAAGAGGGTGGGGGAGCTTCTGATGAGCTCGGACGAGGCGCGGACGGGCTATTTATAGCCAGGGCAGAGGAACCCGAGCCGGGCACCACCGAGCGCGTCCAGCCACGGCACTGCCGTGCTGAGTAGTCACGGGGAGGAGGGGGAAGACACGAGGAGGGTGCGGACGAGCGCCAGAAACTCACGGAATCGAGCAAAGCTCGCGGACGAGAGGAAGAACCCGACATCGGGGAGGAAGGCGAGATGGCCATAGTAGCGCACTGTTCGGTCGTTGGCAGGGCTCCCTGGAGAAGAAAACGAAGGGGGCAGAGGTCTAGGGGGAAGACGACGGGGAGGGGGAACTGTTGGGCATTAATGGCGAGGCCAGAGCTGGTCGGAGCAGCGCTGCCGACGACAACAGTGGCTAGACCACCGTTTTGGCTGGCTGCCCTCGTAGTCACCACTGGCAAGGCGCTCTCTGGAGTTTTTACTGATGCCAGCTCATGTCTACCGCGTAGTCCGTCGAAGATAGAGTGTTACTACGGTAAAGGATCGGGCACAGACAAATGCAGCTGAGTAAACCAAGCTTCCCAAGTTTGCTGTTGCAAACTTGGCCACACTCTAGAGAGTAAACCAGAGAGGGTAAAAGGTAAATTTGATGTCTATGAGGCTTAGGGTAGCAAGGACTACGGTCCTGGAGATTATGAGGTCATTTGGTCAAGTATTTAGCATAGTTGTTGTATAACTGCTAAATCTGACCCAGAAACTAAATTATGAAGGAGCACACACTAGGAGTGATGGATTGAGCTAAAACTTAGCAAAGCCTGATGATTTGGACATACAATGATGCTGTAAAAATTTCATACCAAATGGAGTTGCCAAATTGGTACCTCCTTCACAGCTATCATTTCTGTCCGAAAACTTGAGAAAAATCCTCAGGGCAAATGGCTAATTGAAATGAGCCACCATTCTGTGGAGATAGGTTATATGGATGGGAGAAAGCCTGGGAATATTTTCAGCCATAATGGAGCAAGATAAAATGCACTTGCTTCACAAACTGAAAAATTGGACAGAAAACAAGAATTGCTCATGTGCTCACATAGTTCAGTGAAATGAACTGAATTTGGGTGGAGGATAATGATTTGAGATATTTGAGAAGATGGAAAAGTTTCATCCCATTTGGAAACTCTATGAAGGTACTTCCTTCACAAAGTTGTATTCTGGTCAGAAACTTTGAAAAATTGCATAGGGTGCTAGGATGAATGGATTTAGCTCATATTTGGCATCCATGGGTTATTTATCCATGTTAATCACCCTGCCAAATTGCAGCTCCATTGGAATTAGGAGTAAAGCACTTCCTTTGCAAAATTTCAGAGAAGGCAGAAACTTGCATTGGATCATGTGCCAAATTTTGAACTGAGGAACATTAGATTAGGGTGGAAATAGTGATTATATAGCAAGGACAAGCTCCACAATTTATGTGGGAATTTTCTCTGCTAAAAAAAAGTAGTTCCTTTGGAAAATGGCAGAAATGCAATTTTGGCATTAAATAGGAAAAGGCAATTTTCCTTATTTAATTATGGCCAATATATTTGCCGGAGCTTGGATTAGGCATAAGTATCAACTCGACCAATTCTCATGAATTTAGGAGATGGCTAGCTATACCTTTGGATTTTATTCCTCAAAAAGGCAATAAAAGGAATAAATCACAATTCAAAAATATTGCATGGGACTTAGTAATATTTTTGCATATCCAAGGTTCAGAAAGATAGGAGGATCTCTGGGAACAATTGGGAGGATCAACAGATCAAAGAAAATGATGGCTCCTTTGTAATCACAAAGGCCACAATCAAATTCCAAAATTTTGGAATTAGGGTTTGAGAGAATTTGAGATGATGCAATTGAGGTCCTTAACCGGAGACAGATTTTGAAAGGTTGAAAATGACAAGAATAGTCAGAGTCATCAACCGCACAAAAATTGATAACCCAATTTTGGGGCTGTTACATTCAGTTCGGCCCCCAGCCGGAGACGGATCCGGAGACCTATACGGCTCTGGAATCCAGCGAGTAGCCTCCTTCGAGAGAAGGAGGTGTGCCTGTCCCGCCGGTGACCTCTGTCCAACCAGAGGCACCGGATAATCTGCTGGAAGCGCTACGAGGCGCTTCCATTGTGGATGAACAATGTATCCTAATGGGTACGGTAATTGAGAGAGTTCAATCCGTCAAGAGCGGACTGACCGAAGCCTGTAGTAGCCTGCTGACCGGCTTTGAGGTAAGCGACGCAAAAGAAAAAGTCCCAATATAGACAGTAGCCCCTGAGACACTGTCCGGTGTTCGGAAAGAAAAAGCCGGATAGAGGATCAATTAAATTTCGAGGAAACTAACTAAATGTGTCGTATGTGAATGACAGGCGTCGTTGCTGGCCACGACCTCACAAGCTGCCGAAGTCTCCGGACTAAAGCACAGGCTGGAGCGGGCCGAGGAGGAGCTCGGCCAAGCGAGGAAGCAGCTGGCAGACCAGCAAGGTATGCAATGACTTGCTATATATTCGGAAAGAATAAATGATGTGTATTGATCATAGCGTTATGATATGTAAAGGAGCGATGACCGAGGTCGAGGCCCTTAAAAAGGCCCTGGCCGAAGCCGAGGAGAAAGCTGCCAAGGAGCAAGCCGCCCGTAAGAAGCTCAAAGCTCGGGTCAACGAGGTCCAGCAAGAGCTCCAGGACGCTGTGAAGAGATGTGAGGCCCTGGAGTGCGATGTGTCGTCTCGAGAGGCCGAACTCGCCAAGGCTCGCCAAAGCGCTGAAGAGGCCCGGGTGGAGGCCCAGACTGCCCTCCAGGAGATCCAGGAGGCCAAGAAGATCGCGGGGGGTAAGGCATTTAGTATGCCAAGCAAGTATGTGAAGAAAAAGTATGTCTTCCTAACCCGGATATGGAGTTCTCCAAGGGCGTTTGCGGACCTGCGGCGCAGTGTGTCAGACGCTGCGGAGTTCTTCCGAGCCGAAGAGGGGAGCTCAATGGAGAAGCTGTTCTAGTCGCAATATCTTGCGCCAGAACATCCAGTGCCCTTCACCGATCAGCTGAAACAGCTGGTCGAGCTGCATAGGGTGGCCGAACTGGCCATGAAGGATTTAATAATCCGGCTGTGGCCTGCCGAAGCTATACCCGGCAGTTACTTCGGACTCGTGAAGCGGCTGGTGAACACCTGTCCTCGGCTAGACGTCATCAAGCGGTCAGTCTGCATCGAGGGCGCGCGCATGGCCTTCGCCCGCGTCAAGGTCTGGTGGGCGAAGATGGACGCCGTCAAGCTCGTAACCGAAGGGCCGCCTGAGGGCAAGGAGTACTGCACTCCAGAGCGATATTTTGAAGACGTCCTGGAGGGGTCTCGCATTGTAGCGACGCAATGTGCAAAAGACATTATCTTTGAATGAATACATTCATGTTGTCGTTGCCATGTATGATGAAACAAAGTTTTTATGTAATATAATGTTTGTTTTTACAAAAGATTTTACCTCCTGTGCGGCCGTGTGTTATAAAATCTGAGGGTTGGCCAGTCGTCGGCTTCTGCCCCCACGTAGGTAGTACGGGGATGTTCGGGATGGAATCTAAACACTCTTGATCCAATTGTTTGGTCCTTGAAGGAGGTGTTTAGCGCAACGAACCAGGCAATCAGACTATACGACTTGAACACCCTCACTTAGCCATAGGAGTTTGACAATAAAAATATAGGCGCAGCCCCTAGTATCCGAACTAGGATGCTGTAAACACCTGATCGGGTAAGTGCCGATCCCTCGCGTAATGCGGAAAAAATCTCCAACGATTTGAGACCTCCGAAGAGCTGACCGGCTCTCGCCGCATCATGATAGTCAGTTTTCGGCTTTCTCCACTGAGGTGCTCCATCGGGTAAACCAAGGCACAATCGCAGTAGTTCTCCCTTTACTCCCTTAGCCGGTATAGCGGAACGTAAGGTAGCAAGCACAGGAGCCGGGCAACCCAACTATTGACCAAAGACATGATTCGGAGCCAATGCATATAATGCTAAATTCGGGGTGCCGAACCATACTGTAAAAGTGTTCGGACTTTGTTGCCATAGTGTGGGGCGCTATGAAGCCCCTGGCAAATTGAAACGTACCATAGTGTACGGGTGCTATCTGATAACCTTATTAATAATAAAAAGAGGAAAACAGAAAAGGAGCAAAAGCATAAAGCAGGGGCCCTAAAATTTGGGCCGCAAAATGTTTCCATTATAATTTGATTAATACGTCGAGGCGCATTCATACAAATAGTGCGATAAGCAACAGGCTATTTAACATGCCGTCACCAAGGGAGAGCTGTGTGTGGGCCCTGAAAACAGGTAGAGTGGTCGTTAAAGAGACCACCTAAAATTTCCCCTCTACGTCCAGGCTGACTGTCGTCTTGGTGTATTTGTCCTTTGAAAGGAACTGCGATCAAGCCATCAGGGAAGGCCTGTAGAAAAGGAACATGAAAAGGAAAAAGGAAACAGTGAAAGTAAATGTGTCCGGGAGCGGTCAAGCCGTATTGTGGATCACAAGGTAGGTATGCCTCCGTCTGTGTCCATGGTATTTTGAGTGCGTAGTTATGTACACGCGGTACCAATGCCACCACTTGATCGGGACTGGGACGGAGGCCAAATTGCTAGTCGAGCTCCTGACGAGCCGAGCTGTCCTGCTACAGAATTGTCCGGACCCTCTTAACGGTGTCCGGGGGCTCAGCAGCCGAATTAAGGTTCTGCTTGATAAGGCCGCTCTATACTTCTGCTGCTAAGGCAGCGGTGTGCTCTTCTGTACGGAGGGAGCGTTCCGTGTTTCCGTTGACTGTTATGATGCCGCGTGGACCGGGCATCTTGAGCTTGCGATAAGCATAGTGTGGTACCGCGTTGAAGCGAGCAAATGCGGTTCGTCCAAGCAGTGTGTGGTAGCCGCTGCGAAAAGGGACGATATCGAAGATCAAATCTTCGCTTCGGAAGTTGTCCGGAGATCCGAAGACAACCTCTAGCGTAATTGAGCCTGTGCAGCGGGCCCCTACACCTGGTATGACTCCTTTGAAGGTAGTCTTTGTGGGCTTGATCCGTGATGGGTTAATGCCCATTTTGCGCACTGTATCCTGATAGAGCAGGTTCAGGCTACTGCCGCCGTCCATATGGACTCGCGTCAGGTGGAATCCGTCAATTATTGGGTCAAGGACCAATGCGGCTGAACCGCCATGACGGATACTGGTCGGATGATCCCGTCGATCAAAAGTGGTCGGGCATGACGACCATGGATTAAATTTTGGGGCGACTGGCTCTATCGCATAGACGTCCCTGAGCGTGCGCTTGCGCTCCCTCTTGGGGATGTGTGTAGCATATATCATGTTCACCGTTTTGACCTGGGGGGAAACTTCTTTTGTCCCCCTGTGTTCGGTTGCCGGGGCTCCTCCTCATCGTCCTCGCTTTGCGATCCCTTTTCTTTGTTTTCGGCATTTAACTTGCCGACCTATTTAAAAACCCAACAATCTCTGTTGGTATGATTGGCTGGTTTGTCAGGGGTGCCATGGATTTGGCACGGACGATCGAGTATGCGGTCCAAGTTGGATGGTCCCTGATTGTTTCTTTTATATGGTTTCTTCCGCTGACCGGACTTGGAGCCACTGAATTCGGCGTTGACTGTCGTGTCATCGGTGTTGTCGCCATTGCTTCGGCGTTTGTGTCTGTTGCGTCGGATCTTGCCATTGCTATTTTTTTCCCCAGAGGTGCCTATTTCACTTGCTGTGTTTTTGCTACGGGCCAGCCAACTATCCTCACCCGCACAGAAGCGGGTCATGAGTGCCGTGAGGGCTGCCATGGATTTCGGCTTTTCCTTGCCGAGGTGGCGGGCAAGCCATTCGTCACGGATGCTATGTTTCAAGGCCGCTAGGGCTTCGGCATCCGGACAGTCGATGATCTGGTTCTTTTTAGTTAGGAACCTAGTCCAGAATTTCCTGGCTGACTCTCCAGGCTGTTGGACTATGTGACTTAAGTCATCGGCATCTGGTGGCCGGACATATGTACCTTGCAAGTTGTCAAGGAAAGCTTCTTCCAAGTCCTCCCAGCTGCCAATAGAATTTTCAGGCAGACTGTTTAGCCAGTGCCGAGCTAGCCCTTTGAGTTTTAGTGGGAGGTATTTGATGGCGTGAAGATCATCCCCGCGGGCCATGTGGATGTGGAGAATAAAATCCTCGATCCATACCGCGGGATCGGTTGATCCATCGTATGATTCGATGTTTACGGGTTTGAAACCTTCTGGGAATTCATGATCCATTACTTCGTCAGTGAAGCAAAGAGGGTGTGCGACACCTCTATATCGGGCCGCATCGAGACGTAGCTCCGATGCAGTCTGTCTGCGGTTTTTGGCCACTACGTTTGTCACATCCGAATAGATAGCCGTCCTCGCGTGTCAGGGCACGTCCTCGCGATCCGTAGATCGATCTTGTATGTCCTGCTCTACTGTCAAGGTCTTGACGAAGGTCATATGTATAACCCCGAGCTGTCTTATCCCTGCCTTTACGACGAGGTGGGACAGTCTGGTTTTCAGCTCGAGTCGCCGTTTTATCCCGACCGCGCGGTGGTCGGTCAACCGCATTGCGCGATGCTGGTGCGGGCTCTAGCGCCTCGTCATCGAACTGAGGTAGCAATTTGCACTTTGGGTAACTTTTGGCTGGGCGTTTAAGGCCATATTCCTCGGCTGCCAGGACATCGGTCCATCTGTCATTGAGCAGGTCTTGATCAGCTTGAAGCTGCTGCTGCTTCTCTTTCAGGCACCTCGAAGTGGCTATTAGCTGAAGCTTAAAGCGCTCCTGCTCGAGAGGTTCCTCAGGCATGATGAAATCTTCGTTGCTGAGGCTCACCTCCTCCTCGGAGAGCGGATGATAACTACCATCCTCCGAGTCTTCTTCTATGGCCTGTTCATCAAGGTTGACTTGCCCATCTTCCTGATTGTCTTGTTCGGCAGTTTGTTCGTTGGGGTCTTTTGTGTCTTCGGCACCATCCGGAGTGTTATCATCTCCTGTGCTGGTGTTGCTATCCTTGCTGCGGCGCGATTTAGAGCGGCGCTACTGACGACGGCGCTTTGGTTGAGTCTTAGGAGGGTCATCCTTCGCTGGGTTCTCCTTGTCGTCGCCGCTATTATCTTTTGGTGCATCCACCATGTATACGTCCTATGAGGAAGTGGCCGTCCATCGTCCGGTGAACGGCGGGTTTTGGGCCTCCTCTTCTCCGGCATCGTCGTCCATACCGTCGATGTCTTCGGAGTCATAGTCAAGCGTGTCGGTTAGGTCTTTGATAGTGGCTATGAAGTGGGCCGTGGGTGGGAAACGAAATTCTCCATCATCAGCCTCCAGTTCGAACCGGATATAATTCGGCTGAGAGTCCCCCGCTAAGGATAGATTCTTTAACGAGTTCAGCACATCGCCTAAAGGCGAGTGTCGGAAGATGTCCGCGGCGCTGAATTCTGCGATCGATGACCGATCCTGCTTGACATACGCAGATGTACATGGCTCAGAACTTATGGCCGGAAACGAGTCCGAGGTTCCGGTGACACAGACATTACCCGAGGTTAGGTATGTGTGCGGCTCCAACGCCGTGGAGTCTGCGGGCTCTGTGGCGAGGTTGAGCTTCCAGTCCTCGGATGGCGCGATCTGCTCCGGATCTAACGCCAGAGCGGTTACAGGTGCAATTTCCTGAGTATGGCTTGATGATAGATTTAAGTCATGTTCATCGTGGCAACGGGGAGCGAATGCCGCGGTCTCGAATCCGTCGAAGATCAGGTCTTCGCGGATATCCGTGATGTAGTTCAAGCTCCCAAATCTGACCTGATGGCCAGGGGCGTAGCTGTCGATCTGCTCTAGATGGCCAAACGAGTTAGCCCGCAGTGCGAAACCGCCGAACACGAAGATCTGTCCAGGGAGAAAGGCTTCCCCTGGGACAACATTGTTGTTGACGATTGAAGGAGCCATCAACCTTTTGAGGACGGCACAATAGAACTCTCAATGAAAGCACCAATGTCGGTGTCAAAACCGGCGGATCTCGGGTAGGGGGTCCCGAACTATGCATCTAAGGTCGATGGTAACAGGAGACGGGGGACACAATGTCTACCCAGGTTCGGGCCCTCTCTACGGAGGTAATACCCTACTTCCTGCTTGATTGATCTTGATGAATATGAGTATTACAAGAGTTGATCTACCACAATATCGTAATGGCTAAAACCCTAGAAGTCTAGCCTGTATGACTATATCTCTTTCCGGACTAAGCCCTCCGGTTTATATAGACACTGGAGGGGACTAGGGTTGTACAAAGTCGGTTACAGAGAAAGGAATCTTCATATTTGGTCGCCAAGTATGCCTTCCACTCCAAGGAGAGTCCTATCCGGACACGGGAGAAAGTCTTCGATCTTGTATCTTCGCAGCCCATTAGTCCGGCCCATGTCCAACAGGCTGGACGCCCGAGGACCCCTTAGTCTAGGACTCCCTCAACGGCCGCGCCGTCCTCATCATCCTTTACCCCCGATTCTCCCACGCTCTTTACTTGGACTCATCGAAGACCAAGAAGAAAAAGTATTACACCCACCTGAAGTCTGTTCTCGACAGTGCTATCTTTACCTACGGCATACAGGGTGGAGAGATAAAGACCAGGAAGGCAAAGAACCGCATGCCCGCCTTCGGCCATAAGACCAACTTCTGCTGCATCCAGAAACCGACTGGTACTCTTAGTGATGGATTCTATGTTCTCCACCACATGCTGGAGTATAGACGGGATCAGTAGAACCTTCACATGTCACCTAGATCGGGCGATGCCCATATTCTGCAATGGGCAATGAACCTAGGAGATATCCCAGATCATCGACTTCGAGCTGAGTTCTATCACATCCAGCGTGAATTTGCCCAAATCATCATGAAGGAGGTCGTCGAAAAAACAGGGATGTTCTACGAAGAAGGGCAAATGTCGCGGGAAGACGTCCGAACATGCGTGTCGGCTCAGCATCTCGACCTGAAGCGTTTCACTGCGCTCGGGGATTATCTCCCTGACTTGGATGCATGGCACAACATGTTAGAGTGATCGACGATATATGACAATATGTCCGTTTAGTCCATACTTTCTCTATGACGTAGCTTTGAGTTATGCACAACAAAACTTTATTTGTGATGTAATTAAACCGTCTTCCTCAACTAGCGAAGATAACTCTAGTTAGGGCATTTTGGGTATGATGAACTTTGTTATTTATGCTTATGATATGTTGCTTCTATTTTTGCCAAGTCTGTATTCTTTCTATTGCTCAACTATATATGTTGCATATCATCGACTCATGTGACAATGCAGGTGCATAGATCACCGATGGCGAAGAAGTGCTACACCAGGAGTATACGACGAGTGGCCGGAGTGTCAGGCCCAGGTGTACCGGTTTCCGAGCAACAACCAGTAGTTAGTTTAGGTTCACGCTAGTGCAAGAGAGGAATACAAACCGACGCCTCAAGAAGTACTACATTATGTATGATGAGACATGTCGTGTAACTTGTATAGCTACATCGCGATTACGATGTGACGACATGGTTTGTGTTGGATGATATGATGAGACTATTATGTGTATGATATGATGAGCATATTGCATGTTTATGATATGATTAGAATACTGTATAAAACTTGTAAAAAACATCACAAATACGCAACAAAAAAAGATATGAGAAAATATAGTGGTAGCGCTGGACAGGAAAACGCTACTGCTAAAGCACTTAGCAGCAGCGCCGGTTTGGAAAGCGCTACTGCTAAGTAGGTATAGCAGTAGCGCGTGTCAAACCGCGCTACTGCTAAACGTTAGCTGTAGCGCCTTATCAATTGAGATTGCGCGCTACTGATAGCCCTTAGACCCGCACTACTGCTAGGCTATTCCCTAGTAGTTATTATGAGAGAGGAAAATATGGTTGTAGAAATTTGCATGTTACTAAATTACCTCTCTTCATGTTGAGATTGCTATCGTCTCTTTCGTCTTCCTTGCATATGCTAGTTTTTGCTTGCCTTGATAATTTGTTTGCTTATAAAAAAGCTATGCATAGGAAGTATGTTTGACTTCAGTGTGTTTGTCACATGTTTTATGATTCTCTCTTTGTGCTTCAATTCTTGTCTTCCATGTGAGCATCATTGAAATCTCAATGCCTAGCTAAAAAGGCTTTAAAGGAAAGCGCTTGTTGGGAGACAACCCAATATTTATCCTTGCTGCTTTTCAATAAATAATTCATCTAGCCTCTTGTTAGATGTGTTTTTGTGTTTTAATTAGTGTTTGTGCCAAGTAAGACCTTTGGGATGGCTTATGGTGATAGTTGTTTTGATCTTGCTGAAAAACATAAACTTTTGAGCCTAGGGAAATAATTTTCATTCTTTTTACAGAAGCGTGCTTTTGATCTGATTCTTTTCGCACAATATTGGTACACAAACTGTCCAGGTTGTCCTAATCTTTCAGAATTTATGGAGTTAAAGAAGTATTCGAGAGTTACAGATTACTACAGACTGTTCTGTTTTTGACAGATTCTGTTTTCTTTGCGTTGTTTGCTTATTTTGATGAATCTATGAGTAGTATCGGGGGGTATGAACCATGGACAAGTTGGAATACAGTAGATATTACACCAATATAAATAAATAATGAGTTCACAACAGTACCAAAAGTGGTGATTTATTTTCTTATACTAACGGAGCTTATGAGATTTTCTGTTGAGTTTTGTGTTGTGAAGTTTTCAAGTTTTGGGTAAGGATTTGATGGACTATGGAATAAGGAGCGGCAAGAGCCTAAGCTTGGGGATGCCCAAGGCACCCCAAGGTAATATTCAAGGACAACCAAGAGCCTAAGCTCGGGGATGCCCCATAAGGCATCCCCTCTTTCGTCTTCGTCTATCGGTAACTTTACTTGAGGCTATATTTTTATTCACCACATGATATGTGATTTGCGCATCCCCTCTTTCGTCTTCGTCTATCGGTAACTTTACTTGAGGCTATATTTTTATTCACCACATGATATGTGATTTGCTTGGAGCATCTTGTATGATTTGAGTCTTTGCTTTCTAGTTTGCCACAACCTTGTTGTACACTTCTTTTGAGAGGGACACACATGAATCATGATTTATTAGAATACTCTATGTGCTTCACTTATATCTTCTGAGCTAGGCAATTTTGCTCTAGTGCTTCACTTATATCTTTTTAGAGCACGGCGGTGGCTTTATTTTATAGAAATTATTGAACTCTCGTGCTTCACTTATATTATTTTGAGAGTCTCTAAACAGCATGATAATTTGCTTTGGTTATAAATTTAGTCCTAATATGATGGGCATCCAAGAGGGATATAATAAAAACTTTCATATAAAGTGCATTGAATACTATGAGAAGTTTGATTCATTTTGATTGTTTTGAGATACAGATTAAGATGGCGATATTAGAGTCATGCTAGTGAGTAATTGTGAATTGGAGAAATACTTGTGTTGAGGTTTGTGATTCACGTAGCGTGCACGTATGGTGAACCGTTATGTGATGAAGTCGGAGCATGATTTATTTATTGATTGTCTTCCTTATGAGTGGCGGTCGGGGATGAGTGATGGTCTTTTCCTACCAATTTGTCCCCCTAGGAGCATGCGCGTAGTACTTTGTTTCAATAACTAATAGATTTTTGCCATAAGTATGTGAGTTCCTTATGACTAATGTTGAGTCCATGGATTAAACGAACTCTCACCCTTCCACCATTTCTAGCCTCTCTAGTACCGCGCAAGTTTCGCCGGTACCATACACCCACCATATACATTCCTCAAAACAGCTACCATACCTACCTATTATGGCATTTCCATAGCCATTCCGAGATATTTTGCCATGCAACTTTCCACCGTTCCGTTTATTATGACACACTTCATCATTGTCATATTTCTTTGCATGATCATCTAGTTCACATCGTATTTGTGGCAAAGCCACCGTTCATAATTTTTTCATACATGTCACTCTTGATTCATTGCACATCCCGGTACACCTCCGGAGGCATTCATATAGAGTCATATTTTGTTCTAAGTATCGAGTTGTAATTCTTGAGTTGTAAGTAAATAAAAGTGTGATGGTCATCATTATTAGAGCATTGTCCCATGTGAGGAAAGGATGATGGAGACTATGATTCCCCACAAGTCTGGATGAGATTCCGGACGGAAAAAAGAGGCCAAAAAAGAGAGAAGGCCCAAAATAAAAAAATGAGAGAAAAGAGAGAAGGGGCAATGTTACTATCCGTTTACCACACTTGTGCTTCAAAGTAGCACCATGATCTTCATGATAGAGAGTCTCCTATGTTGTCACTTTCATATACTAGTGGGAATTTTTCATTATAGAACTTGGCTTGTATATTCCAATGATGGGCTTCCTCAAATTTCCCTATGTCATCGTGAGCAAGCGAGTTGGATGCACACCCACTTAGTTTCTTTTTGAGCTTTCATAAACTTATAGCTCTAGTGCATCCGTTGCATGGCAATCCCTACTCACTTACATTGATATCTATTGATGGGCATCTCCATAGCCCGTTGATACGCCTAGTTGATGTGAAACTATCTCCTTCTTTTTTTCTTCTCCACAACCACCATATTCTATTCCACCTGTAGTGCTATGTCCATGGCTCACGCTCATGTATTGCATGAAAGTTGAAAAAGTTTGAGAACATCAAAAGTATGAAACAATTGTTTGGCTCTTCATCAGGGTTGTGCATGATTTGAATATTTTGTGTGATGAAGATGGAGCATAGACAGACATATGATTTTGTAGGGATAAGCTTTCTTTGGCCATGTTATTTTGAGAAGACATAATTGCCTTGTTAGTATGCTTGAAGTATTATTGTTTTTATGTCAATATTAAACTTTTGTTTTGAATCTTATGGATCTGAACATTCATGCCACAATAAAGAAAAATTACATGGAGAAATATGTTAGGTAGCATTCCACATAAAAAATTCTGTTTTTATCATTTACCTACTTGAGGACGAGCATGAATTAAGCTTGGGGATGCTTGATACATCTCCAACGTATCTAATTTTTTTGATTGTTCCATGCTATTATATTATCTGTTTTGGATGTTTTATATGCATTAATATGCTATTTTATATTATTTTTGGGACTAACCTATTAACCTAGAGCCCGGTGCCAGTTTCTGGTTTTTTCCTTGTTTCTGAGCTTCGCAGAGAAGGAATACCAAATGGAGTCCAAACGGAATAAAACCTTCGCGATGGTTTTTCCTGGACCAGAAGACACCCAGGAGGCTTGGAGATCAAGTCGGGAGAGCCACGAGGCGGCCACAAGGGGGAGAGGGCGCGCCCCTTGCCTTGTGGGCCCCACGTAACTCCACCGACCTACTTCTTCATCCTATATATATTCACATATATCCCCAAACCACTAGAAGCATCCACGAAAACACTTTTCCACCGCCGCAACCTTCTGTTCTCGTGAGATCCCATCTAGGGGCCTTTTACGGCATCCTTCCGGAGGGGGATTCGATCATGAAGGGCTTCTACATCAACTCTGCTGCCCTACCGATGAAGTGTGAGTAGTTTACCTCAGACCTACGGGTCCATAGCTAGTAGCTAGATGGCTTCTTCTCTCTCTTTGATTCTCAATACCATGTTCTCCTCGATGTTCTTGGAGATCTATCCAATGTAATCTTCTTTTGCGGTGTGTTTGTCGAGATCCGAGGAATTGTGGATTTATGATCAGCTTATCTATGAATATTATTTGAATCTTCTCTGGATTCTTATATGCATGATTTGATATCTTTGTAATTCTCTTCAAACTATCGGTTTAGTTTGGCCAACTAGATTGGTTTTCCTTGCAATGGGAGATGTACTTAGCTTTGGGTTCAATCTTGCGGTGTCCTTTCCCAGTGACAGTAGGGGCAGCAAGGCACGTATTGTGTTGTTGCCATCGGGGATAAAAAGATGGGGTTTACATCATATTTCTTGAGTTCATTCCTCTACATCATGTCATCTTACTTAATGCGTTACTCTGTTCTTCATGAACTTAATACTCTAGATGCAGGCAGGAGTCGGTCGATGGGCGGAGTAATAGTAGTAGATGCATAATCATTTCGGTCTACTTGACACGGATGTGATGCCTATATGTCATAATCATTGCTTTAGATATCGTCATAACTTTGTGCTTTTCTATCAATTGCTCGACAATAATTTGTTCACCCACCATATTATCTGCTATCTCGAGAGAAGCCTCTAGTGAAACCTATGGCCCCGGGGTCTATTTTCGATCATAAAAGTTTCCGATCTACTATTTTCCATCTAATAAGTTTCCGATCTACTATTTTGCAATCTTTTACTTTCAGATCTATAAACCAAAAAACCCAAAAATATTTACTTTATCTTTTGTGTAGTTTCATCTATTTCTATTAGATCTCACTTTTGCAAGTAACCATGAAGGGATTGACAACCCCTTTATCGTGTTGGGTGCAAGTTGTTTTTGATTGTTTGTGCAGGTATTGGTGATTTTTGCGTTGTCTCCTACTGTATTGATACCTTGGTTCTCTAACTGAGGGAAATACTTATCTCTACTTTGCTTCATCACCCTTTCCTCTTCAAGGGAAAAACCAACGCAAGCTCAAGAAGTAGCAGCCCATGACTGCGCCCGCGCCCTTGCGCCCGGATCGCGCCCGTCGTCCCCTGCGCCCCGGGCCCGCTCCCCCTCGCCGCTGCTCACCCGCGCCTCCGTGCTGGCCCGTGTACTTGTCGTCCCTGCTGCCTTGCTACCTACCACCGAGCCCGCTCCCTGCCTCGCTGATGGTGTCCTGGACTAGGGGGTACTCATCGCGTCGTTTCTCGACCAGGTGGGTCGGTCAGAGGACCCCCATGGCAGTTCCCTCATTGGCCACTTCGGGCAGCCCATGCCGCATACAAGGAAGTTTCCACAAGACTTGGCGCACAAGACGAAGACTCCTCTAAACCCTACTTCTCCGATGTATTATATAAATGGAGGCCGGGATAGTCAATCGATCAACTGATATTCATTAGAACAATCTCGTGGTAGATACATGTACCCTGTACTACACCCCATATGAATACAATCAAAAGCAGGCGTAGGGCATTATCTCTTTGAGAGAGCCCGAACATGGGTAAAAATCCCGTATCCATGTTACCATCGTTCCAAGACGCCTAGCTTAGGACCCCTACTACGAGATATGCTGGATATTGAACCGACATTGGTTCTTTCATTTTGAGCCTGCTGGCAGTCGCCGCGGTGCGATGGGAATTCGGGTCGTCTCCGGTGCGATCTATGCATCGGAACCAAGCTTTATTGTCGATGTTGGCATCTTCGCCGCCGTCTCGAGTGGTCACCTCGGCCGGATCGAGGACCGCGCTCCACGTCAGATCATCAAGATAGGGCAGATACTTTCATCATGATCAACTCGAATCTCGACCGAGCTCATGGAAAAGTCGTCCATGGAGCTCGGGGGCTCAACGTCAACATTGCCCTCGTGCGATCGCACATTTTTTCTGTACAGCGGACTTGTTTTGGCTGCCACCGCCTCCTCGGGTGTCTATTTGACGAACCCTTTGGTGGAATTGTGCGAAATTGAGTATACAACAATCCTGTAAAATTTTGTCGCATTCCGATGGAGGAATCTCCAGCGATCTATGATATACCAGAGGCCTGTCGAGTCTGGAGAGGAATCTGGATGAGTTTAGGGTGTGGTCTCCAGAGCCTAGCTCGAAGGTTCTTTGGAAGATCGAACTGTTCATCTCCTACAGAATTTCCATATCTATCACCTCTCAAAGTTTCAGCTTGATCCGACCGTTCAAACTTCGGGAAACTTCCGATTAGTGCATCACTTTTCGGATCTGTTTCCTGCGCGGAAACAAATCCGGCCCAAGTTCGTCTTTTTTTATGAACGAGATATCGGACATCCTATTTTGAAGGAAACTCTTTTTAGGGTATTGTGTATTCTTCTCAAGCATGCGTCTACAAATTTTAAAGGCTTCTCCAAGGCAATCTTCACCGTCACACTGGTGTCAAACCTGCGACAGCGTTGACTGCCCATCACATCATCAAGCCGAGGGCAACCTCATCGGATCAACACACCGGCGAGGCGACCAAGAGTTCGGCAACTCAAAGGCTGAATAATCATCAAGACGACATCGTCGCCCCACGGATTGCATGGGTCAGGCACGCCGGAATCGCTGCACGGTCACTTCATCAAGTTGGGATTGACCGCGTCACAAATTTTGACCTGCGTTGGCATCGCCATGCCGCCTCTTCTTCAAGCCGATGTCCACCACACTAACCTGCCTCGATAGCTTGGCTGACATGGGGGTTGCAACTTCACCTTATCGACCTACTCCATCACCTCGGTTGGACCGGGGGCTTAGCCATCTCTTCATCAAACCTACTCCGGCGTCACCAGCCGACCAGCTTCGTCAGCTCCGCTGGACCGGGGGCTTCTCCTCAACACGTCAACCGCGCTACATCGCCACTTTGTCAAGCCGAGCACTTTGCTCAGGCACCTCGGGACCCAGTTTGGGGGCTGGAACCTTGACCCTCCGCAAGCTCAGCCCGCATCACCTACCAACTTCATCACATCGGCTGGACCGGGGGCTTCACCTCGACATAAACGCAGTGTTGTGCTCTCACTTCATCGAACCGAGCTCTTTGCTCGGGCACCTCGGAACCGTCTTTGGAGCTAGGACCTCGGCCAGGCCGAGGACTACATCTTCATCCCATTACAAGATCAGACCTCGTCATCTACACCAAGCACATTAACCAACTAAGTCGCTTTCAGGCTCAGCTTTTTCAATTTTTAATCTTTGTTCGGTTCGACCAAGCATTATATTTATGTTAAAATCTATTTGTTAAAAATGAGGTTCGTTAAAAACCACTTCTTTTTCCCATGTTAACTAGGGGCTCTTGAAATTTATATGAGTCGTTTAATAATAAGTGTTTTTGTTCTAAGTCGTTGCAAAGTCTTTGTTGATCACTCCTTTCTCGACTCAAGTGTGTGGTCAATAGCCGAATAGCCTGTTTTCTCTCTGAAGCTGCTCGAATTTAATTCGCTAAACTGGCCTCTGAGAAGCACTCCGCCTTCGGGATAAGGAGGTTGAAGCCAACGGCTGACCTACCTGAAGTTTAGAGATCGGATGTGTCATGTTAAAGCACGATAGAAGCACAATTTTTTTCAGACCAATTTTGGATTGGCAGAAAAAACTTGATTTAGTTCGGACGTAAAGTTTTTACTAAAGTTTTTTGGTTTTCCAAGCTTATGACACTTTTAACCTATTTGTGTGTTTCCAGCATAATTCTCACAGTACAATGCCGGACATCTTTAAAGCTTTGGCAATATCAATGCGGGGGTGCAACTAGAGCCGAACCCACCAAAGGCCACGGCACTCCATGGACTCCTCGGTGAAACGTTCTCGGATATTGCTTTATATGCATCGGTTTCAAATAGTGTCTTCGGTCAATAGTTGAGTTGCCCAGCTCCTGTGCTTGCCTCTTGCATTCCGCTTTGTTCGGCTAGGTGTGCAAAGGGAGAACCACTGTGATTGTGCTTCCAGCTCGAATGGTTAAGCACCTCAGTGGAGAAAGCCGAAAACTGACTGTCACAATGGGCCGTGTTAAACGATAGATCGATAGCGATCGCCCAGTGTTAAACGACAGGCCTTTCATAACATTGGCCGAAGTGTTAACGGCTTGACCTTGGCTGACGCCAAACACTAACCGGGGGCTAGTATCCGGCCTCCACTACAAAAAATACACTTCCGTGATGATACGTGTTTGTCACAGTAGGTCGTGTTTTTTGTCATGCATGTACATCCATGACAAATTTATGACAGAATCAAGATAGTCATACCTGTGCTGTCGTAGAAGTATTCCATGACATTACCAAAATTATCATCACGGAAGTGTCCACTTCCATGACGATAAATCGCGTGTCACAGAAGTGCTTTTGTCAAGGGTGACCGACATGTGGCATCCACCGTAACGGAACACCGTAAGCTATCGGGTCGGGTTTTGGATCCGATAACCCATTAACAGCCCCGACCAATGGGGACTTTCCACGTGTAAAATCATCATTGGCTAGAGGAAACACGTGTCGGCTCATCGTTGGGACAGATGTTATCCGCTCACTGGACAGAAGGCGCCTATGATACGTCAACACGTGGCACGGCCTAACAGTGGCCCATTCCTGTGAAAAGGCCGGCCCGTTTGACTTGGTCAAAAGCTGGCGGGCCGGCCCATGGAAATCCTGTTAACGGCCTGTTCGCATATAGCCCATTTACGGCCCGCTAACCCAAGGCCCGTTACGCCCTATCCGATTTAGGCCCAGTAGCGTCATCTGGGCCATCCAATATGATTCCAGCCCGTTTTCACTTCTGGCCCATGTATAGCCCATGACGTCTTTCGGCCCATATGAGGCCCTTTGTAACTCTTGGCCCATTAGCGACCCGTGCTGAAACTGGCCCATAATGAACAGTGTATTCCTTTACACCCATTAACGGCCCGTGGTGAAACTGGCCCGTAATGAACAGTGTATCACTTTATACCCATTAACGGCCCGTTATTCCGTTGGGCCGTTTCCAGCCCAAGTTAACTTTCGGCCTTCTGAGGGCCCATTTATTCTTGGGCTCATTTGCAGCATTCGGTTACTTACGGCCCGTTACTGTCACTTTCTGCTTGTGGGCCAAATTCAGCCCGTCGTTACAGTCGGCCCGTTTGTGGACCGTTAGTCTGTTGGGCCATTTTCATAGCATCACCAAATACGGCCTATTAACGGCCCGTTATGTTCAGCCCATAAAACGTACGATTTCCATTAAAGGTCCGTCTACGGCCCATTAAAGGCCCATACAAGACCCATAAATGAGTCGGCGGCCCATGGATCCTATGAGACGTAGAAGGCCCATGGATCCTACGAGACGTAGAAGGCCCATGGATCCTACGAGACGTACAAGGCCCATGGATCCTACGAGACGTGGAAGGCCCATGGATCCTACGAGACGTTGAAGGCCCATGGATCCTACGAGACGTAGAAGGCCCATGGATCCGACGGCCCGTGAAGGGCCATGGTCGGGCGAGTTGCCCCCGTTTGAACGATAAAGCATATTCAAAGAATTATCCTACTCAATACTATACAACAAAGAGATCAAGGCATAGAAAGGTAGAATAATCCTACACTATACAATAAAGAAATTATAACCGATTATACCCAGTGGGCATTATGGTTCGGCACAGGTGATAATAAAGCATACACAAACAACAAATTACATACACTGGGCAAATACAGCTCATACATCATGGACGCGCATCAACTTAACTCCATTTGAACTATAATCTCTTCAGAAAATAGGATTGGCCGGATTCAGATAACACAAATTTCAGTCTGCAAAATCTCTAATTCCTTCATGGTTACCTCGGTGTCTTGTTTCATTTTTTTTGACTCCTGCATCTAATACCTGCATGTCCAGTCTCAACTTGTTGATTATACGTTGACAATCATGTACACGTTGTCTTGCCACCTCTAGTTGATGCTCGAGAACATCAGCACATTCCAATTCCAATCCATAATCATTCGGTAACGGCCATGCCGCACTGCTCGCAGATCTTTGTGTTGATGTCACTTCATCCTGAAATGTTTCTGTAAGTACACATGACTAGGGCAAAAATATAATTACAACAGTGAAGCGAACAAGACACTATTTTGTACTACATGGCAAAACAGGACTAACAATAATGTTACACGTCACTTTCAAAAAAAATGTTACACGTCATGAAGCATAAGCAGGTGATATTTTAAAAATTATAAAAAAGATAGTCTGTGCAGCCTGCATACAGAAATCCCTCTTAGCTAACCAGAGGAGCATGATGTTGGGGCCCAATCGAAAACACGGACAAGTTACAAATTTAGACAACACGTTGCGTATAAGTAAGCAAGCAGTTGGCCATTCTGTGCCTCAATTAAAGTCTTGGGGAGCATAATGAACAGCAGAGGGTTTCATACAAACATACTACAGCAGGCAAAACTATCCAATCATTAGCGTAGTATAAACTAGATTGTGAGCCTCATGCAATAATAGTTGGTTAATAGACTTCAAAGCTTTAGGCACACTTCGGCAGAGTAATTAAATGGTAAGGCCTTTAATTATGTCAACTAATAGTGATACAAGTACCGAACATCAGGCATGATTATTTGGGCATCTCATTAACTGAGGACAAATAAAGCAATTGAAAAGAGAAAATTAACTATGCCTGAAACAAACAAGGAATTGAACTGTTGAGTTGCATACAGTGACTTACCTTAGCAGGTTGAAGAGGCTCAGCGCAGCTCCTACTTCTCTTGCAAGGCTCCTTCCTAACATCTTGTACTTGGAAATCCTCAATCTTATCTTCATTGCACCCCCTCTGCAAGGTGACACAAACTAGTTACTCGTCTCCTTGGAAGATAAATATGCATACTTTCCAGTCTGTGAACACAAACGGATGAGATTATAATTAAACAACACCACAAAATGAAACATGCCGCATCTCTTGCACTTGCACACAATGAAATGAGCATTTACTATGTCTGCACTATGTAAAAACTAGGCATACCTTCGAACTGGATCTCCAGGTACTCTTGGAGAGCCTACTGTAGTGTACAGCCAAACCTTTATGTCACCTATGAGTTAGACAAGGCCCCACTACAGCAGCCCTTAGTGTTTAAATCGTTGACAAGCTCTGTTAGAGTGTTAGGTCAAGAACAACAAGTAATCAAAGCAAACAGTCCTAGTATGGCTGGCTGATGCAAACAAGCAATTGAACAGATGTGTGAGCAAATCTTACATATCAAGAAAAGAAGCAAAGAAGGAGGCTTAAAGACCATCACTTGACTGACCAGATTTAAGGGGCATTTAAACATCATGTGCAACCTATGAACTAACATAAACATTGCATATTCCAGATTCTACAATGGAATGCACATGTATTAGGTTATGCCATGTATGATGATGCCTAAATGTACAGATAGCTGGCAGGAGTGATTCATCATTGCACGCATAATTGAATTGCAGGTTAAGGGCCAGTTCGATTCCGCCTTTTCAGGGCATATTGTCAAAATAAGCCATAAAAGATGTAAAGAAGTCATTTTTGAGTTATGGGCTTGGGCTTAACTAATTTCGCTTTGGAGGGGGTGTTTCGGGTAGAACCTCACTAAAAATTGAAGGGAAGGGGAATAGTGAAATGACTCTGTTGTTTGCCTATATTACACTCAAAATGCAACTGCTGACGCCCATGTCACACCTGACCCTCAAGTAAAAACAAACACGCAAGCATTCATTGCCCTGCCCGCTTGCATCTCCTCTCCCCTTTCCCTCTACCTCGATCCCCTGCCTACAACACTAGGGTTCCTCCAGCGAGCCGTCGCCACTGGTCCCATCTGGCCTGTCCTCAACGATGCTATGTCCAGCTAGGCTACATGGCCGGCGGGTAGGGGCAAATCTCCTTCGCTACTCCTCCCTCTGGCGCCGCCCCTCATTCTCATGGTCTCCAGCAGCTGCTCCACTGTGGTTCGTCCAACGCACTACTCCGGCGGGCGCTGCACAACTACGGCTGATGCCACACTGCGGAAGAAGGCACCTTATTCCCCCTCCCCTCCTCCCAGGCCATGGCCTTGAGGTGCTGTTGAAGGATGAGCTCAGCCAACAAGGTGAGGATCTCCTCTGATTTTTTGCCAAATTTTCATTCTGATCCACTATATGATGAATTGTTATGAGCTGCTTCTGCTGCTGCTATATGATGCATTGCTATGAGCTGCTCCTGCTGCTACTATATGATGAATTGCTATGAGCTGCTACTGCTGTATGATGAGTTGCTATGAGCTGCTGCTGCTATATGATGAATTGCTATGAGCTGCTGCTGCTATATGATGAGTTGCTACAAGCTGCTCCAGCTGTTGCTATATGATGAATTGCTATGAGCTGCTCCTGCTGCTGCTATATGATGAATTGCTATGAGCTGCTCCTGCTGCTGCTATATGATGAATTGCTATGAGCTGCTGCTGGTATATGATGAATTGCAGACTGCTGCTGCTGTATGATGAGTTGCTATGAGCTGTTGCTGCTGCTATATGATGCTTTCAGGTGGTGCTGCTATACGATAATAACCAGCCACTTGGACCATTGAATTTCAATAAATAATTGTTCTTCATTTAAATGTGGGTCATGCGTTCTTCGTTTAAATTAGGCAATGGGATCTCTATGGAAAACATTGACCAAAGTAGATTGTGCCAAGTAGATGGTATCTTTGTATTTGCGTTTTGAGCAAATAGTGATGTTCTGTTTTCCTATCATATTAATTACTGCACTGGGTTCAATTTGTGATGTTTGCAAGTCAAATTAATTTCCATATGGGCAGCAAAATGAAAAAATATAATGCAATCTAGACTTTCCACTGATCATACCAAAAATAAGCTGAAAATGCAATGAAAAGAACTGGTTGGCTTATTACATGGAGCTTATATTCACGGGTGCTTATTTTCTTAGGATAACTCGTAATAACTGTCCCTAAGAAACTTGGCTAATAGAACTGGCATACAAATAACATGTCACGATGATTGCAATGGAGGAGTGACGTACCATAGCACACTGTATGGGCTCACCGCTGCCTCTCCTTTTTTGCGATGTTCCATGAAATTGCCACATACATCTTGTACTTTTTCATTGTGTAACCCTATCTGCAAGTTGACACGGCTAATTTCAGACATCTCTAGATGATACTACATTGCATATCCCTTGCGCATATTTAAACCACCAATTAACGATTGTGTGCGTACCATAAACTAGCCATGACTCTGTATGCTGGACTAGCAGGCACTCTAAGGGAGCCTAATGTAGTGCACTGGAATTCCTACATGCCACCTATGATTTTGTGTAATGTACTGCCCCTGTTCCTAAATATATGTCTTTGTAGAGATTCCAGTATGGACCACATACAGATGTATATAGATGCATTTTCAGTGTAGATTCACTCATTTTGCTCCGTATGTAGCCTATAGTGGAATCTCTAGAAAGACTTATATTTAGGAACGGAGGTACGAGGTAGTATCATGTATGACATCTACATATCTAATTTAGCAGCCAGTAGTAGAAATCATTGTCTGCACAAAGGGATTACTGGTCGAAAATCCTAGCAAAGCACGCTGGCAGGCACAGAACAATACAAGAGAGAGAGAGAGAGAGAGAGAGAGAGAGACGCGCTTACAAGATCATAGCAATGCCTCAGTCTAGGATCTTGGTTGGCCAAGCTGTTAGATCCAGAAGAAACATCGTCCTTGTAGTTTTTGCCAGCTGCATAACAGGTAACAGCGACCGCTTAGTATATTTGAAGTACATCGGGCAGGTGATGCTGGACGGGTTTAAAGGTGACAAGTACCTAGGCCGTGGCGGGTGCTTGGGATCTCTCCAGACGGTGGGAATCAGGTTAGAAACGTCGAGGGTGATGACGCTGCGCTGGCTGTCGGGGTCCGGTAAGGAGATCTAGAACCGTCGAGTAGGGTGTTTGTGGAGCGGCTCCGGTAGGGTGGACTACGGTGTGGGCGAAGCGGATCGGTGGCCGTGGACGAGGGCGTAGGTGAAGCTGCTCCAGTGGTTGGGCTATGGATGGTGTCGACGACGCGGATCTGCGGCCGTGGACGGGGCGTCAGAAGCTGCTCCGGTGGTTGGGTTAAGGATGGTGTCGACGATGCGGATCTACGGCTATGGACGGGGCGTCAGAAGCTGCTTCGGTGGTTGGGTTAAGGATGGTGTCGACGATGCGGATCTGCGGCCGTGGATGGGGCGTCAGAAGCTGCTCCGGTGGTTGGGTTAAGGGTGGTGTCGACGATGCGGATCTGCGGCCGTGGACAGGGCGTCAGAAGCTGCTCCGGTAGGTTGGATGAGGGTGCGAGGAAGCGGATCTGAGGTCGTGGACTTGTGATTTGGCAAAGCGGCCCAGGTAGGGTTGAGAATGGTATAGGCGAAGCTACTCCGGTAGGGTTGACGATGGTGTCGGCGAAGCGGCTCCGGTAGGGTTGAGGAAGGTGTCGGCGAAGCGGCTCCGGTAGGGTTGAGGAAGGTGTCGGTGAAGAGGATCAAAGGCCGTCGACGGGGGCGTCGGTGGGGCGGCTCTGGGGGGTGTGGACAAAGCGTCTCCGATGGGGAGTACGAGCCGCTGCAGATGCGCGGCGGTTGACGAGAGTACCGGCGAAGCAGATCCGGCGTCGTGGACAAGGCTGGCACTGAGTGGGTTGTGGTACAGTGGTGGATGAGCAGTCTACTTGTTTCTAGGGGAGGTGGGAGGGGTAGATGCGGCCGTAGAAGCAGATCTGACGAGGTGGACGCCGCTGGCAGTGAATGGGCTATGGTACGCTGGTGGATGAGCAGTCTAGGGTTTCGAGAGGGCAGGGGAGCAAGGGCGATGAAGTACGGACGGCGTGATGTAAGATGCTCTGGTGCTGTGGAGTTAGTCGTTTTTGCGGGAGGGGGAGAGGAAATGGGGGTGCCGTGTAGTGGGGGAACCGGAAGTTACCAAAGCAGCCCTGACCTATCATGTAGATGAGGGCGGTATTGTAACTGTTGGTCTCCGTGCACCAAGGACAAAAGGGGGATTTCGCATGCTAAAGACTAAGGTGGCGGAAATTTTAGAAGGAGGCGGGAGATTTTGCCGCCCGCGGGATCGTTCTTATCCAGTTTCAACTAATTTTGGACCATGCTAGCAGGAAGATCATGCTAGACTGTGTACACGGGGCACGCGTCAGCAGTTAATAACTGGTGTGAAGTCCACCCCAGAAAAAAAGACAATAACACGGGATGATGCGCCGATAACTTGGACGTTCACACGGACGCGGCCAATCGTACGGGTGTAGTGGCGCGTTCACAAAAAAGGGATCAAACGCTCAGCCTATGTATTTCTCGTGTAAATAGATAATGTAGTGCCATTGGTTATTTACTTTAAACATAATGCATTGACGTGTTAGTGTAGAGGCGCACAAAAAGAAATGGATATTGTAGTTAGCTACTTAAAAGTGTTACCTCATTTGATTACATAGCCTCCATTTCATAAATTGCGTACCCGTTGAATTCATATATGAATATTACATATATTACTTCAAAATAGAAACTTAAATCATCCAAGACTAATGAATTTGAATGCAAGAGTAACAATGGTGCATATACATGATAGCTACATTGGTTGTTTGAAGAAACATCACTGTAACTTTGGCATGCACAACTGAATAGGTTTATTTAAATAGAAAAAAATGTGATATGTGAGTGTCCAATCTTTATAGCGTTGAATCGATATTGTACCTTTGGCCACGATACGAAGTAGATATTGACTTATGTTCAACCGATGCACGCCCACGATCGCTAGATAGTGATACGTGAATGAATTGTGCAATCTCTCTCACACGCATACATATCTCATTTCCCTATGGGCATCGGAATCACACACGTGCACTTCGTGTATTTCTCTCCCTCCGTCAGGGTTAAATTCGTCTTTCTACCCTGTCCTACAAGTCTCTCACACAGAAACACACACGCTCTCTATGTCTAACACGCCCACCCCTTTAATTCCGCCCACCCACAGCCACTAATGTCTCAAAGTATAATAATGTCTCTCACACATATGCTATCTACCTATCCCTTAATATAGCTAGATATGTGTCACACAAACTCCTTCTCCCTACTAGCAAGATGCCCATGCGTTGCACGGAACATCAAGATGCATTTGTATGAGAAGTTTATCTTGTGTGAGAAAAGGATGAACGAGGGAATGCCTTATTTGCAAATGCGGAGAGGGGTGTGGGTATCTTTTTGCAAAATTGCCATAGTTTCCTTCCTGTCCGTCGGATATAAATTGGATGGCCTATATTGCAGGATGGCAGGAACACCATCATCACCAACTCTGTTTTTTTATAAGAGTAGAGATATGTGAGTGTCACTGCCCTCCCCCCCCCCCCCACACACACCCACACTTCCCAACACCGAAGGAGTAGGGTGACACCTCGATCTTGATACTAATCTATCGACTGGCTTCTCTCTCAAACATACACACACACACACTACCCGGCACCGAAGGAGTAAGGTGGCACATCGATCTTGATAATAATTTATCTACTCATCTTTCAAACACACACACACACACACTCGCTAGTTGTGCCTCTGTGCCTACCGCGCACACTCTCGATATGTCTTTCTCTCCCCCCCCCAACAATGACAGCAGAAGGGTGACAACTCGATCTGATCATAATCTGTCAATTGGTTTCTCTCTCAAACATTATGTCTCGGTGCCTCGCTCGGTAGCCCCCTCAATATGTAGACTTCTCGCGCGCGCACAGCTGTTGTGACGATGATGCTGAACCCAGTGTGCCTTGTTTTTACCGGCCTCATGTGATAGTTTTCACCCTGTTTTCTGTTAATTAACAAGGCAACCTTTTCTTTGTTACTACTAGTGAATCTGAAATCATTCGGGGCAGACATAAAATATATCACTTCAACCCAATTATCGCAGCAACTATTTTCAAAGAAATTAGCTAGCTGCCCGTGCGTTGCACGGAACATCAAGATGCATTTGTATGACTAGTTTATCTTGTGAGAGAAAAGGTTGAACGAGGGAAGGCCTTATTTGCAAACATGGAGAGACGTGTGGGTATATTTTTGCAAAATTGCGATAGTTTCTTTCCTATCCGTTAGATATAAATCCGACGGCCTCTATTGCAGGATGGCACGCACACCATCATCACCAACTCTGTTTTCTACTCCCTCCGTCCGAAAATACTTGTCATCAAAATGGATAAAAAGAGATGTATCTAAAACTAAAATACGTCTAGATACATTTCCTTTTATCCATTTTGATGACAAGTATTTCCGGACGGAGGGAGTATTTTTCTTTTTATAGATTTCAACAAGTGACTATGACCGGACCTTACCAACATACTCAAAAAAGTAGTCCATAATTTTGATGTTACCCTCTTTTCTTGGCGGTGCAGTGCCATCTGGATACCTCATAAATAAATCAAGGACAAATCTGACCCCTTCCTGAAAAGACATACGGAGCAAAATGAGTGAATCTACACTCTAAAATATGTCTACATACACATCCGTATGTGGTAGTCCATTTGAAATATGAAAAAGACAAATATTTAGGAACGAATGGAGTATATATAAGAGTAGACATGGAGATATATCTCCAGCATGGTCTACAACAAAAATGTGCTGGGCTGGTTAGCGCCAGATGCTCGCAACGCGATGACATGAGTTCGAATTCTGTCTTTTAACTTTATATTTTTATATTATATATTACTCTACTTATTTAATATATACTTCTTTCGCTACTGTACTGACAGTGGAACCCACAGAGTACTTAGAATACAAGATTAAGGATGGACTTGTTTCTTTTTAACTTTCTGTACGAAGCTGTAGCCACCCTGCAAGTCACGTGTACACTGTACATGCAATTAACTTTTTATAGAGGGACAATCATACAGGCAATTAACTCAAATGGATTGGATGTCACTCTATTATTTCCAGCATAAAGAGCATCTCCAACGGCAGCCGGCAAATTTCCTCCCGCTTCCTTAAGCGGAGGACGACATCAAACGCCAGCGGCATACATTTTTACAACTCTAACCAACCAGATGAAATTCATGCAAACACGGACTGATTTCATATAAGCATGAAGGATTTTGTATAAAAAAGCCGGATCTTCATATAAACATGATGGATTTCATTACATTTACATGAACTAAGAGGTGCCAATCCGGCTCTCTTGTATAATTAATACTCCCACCGTCCGGAAATACTTGTCCTAGAAATGCATGTATCTAGACTTATTTTAGTTCTAAATGGCCGCCCGCGGATCCCTTTGTCTTCCTCATGTCCGTCAGACACTTGCGGGGTCGACGAAGGTCCTCGGAAGAGACGAAGCAGCAAAGAAACCACCTGAATCCGCGGTCGTCGCCTCGGCGGTGGCCTTCATGGGTCCCAGGCGGCGGCCTCCCGTGTTCTACTTCTCCTCGATGATGGCGGCGGACACGGAGAAGCTGGCCACCGACTCGTCGCTCTCCACGCACCTGGCTTCTGTCTCTGCCTGCATGGCACTGTCGCAGGCACGGGAGGCGCGCCCACAGACACGGGAGGCGCGGCCACCGCAGACACTGGTGGCGCGGTACGACGCGGCAGCGACGGCGCCCGTACCGGCGTGCTAGCCGCCGTGCCGGCGTGGAGCAACTCGCCACTCCTCATCGAGCTGAACTAGAGCGGCGAGTTGCTGAACCACGCACCTGCTTGGGGCGGCAACTGGCGCCGTCGGGCCAAGCGAGGTTGGTGAAGCACCGAGCGGCCTCGCCCGTATCCGGAGGGCTCGGCGGGCCACCCAGACGGGTAATATGCCGGAGAACGGCTCATCGGAAGCCATCGGAAGAGTGGAGAAAATGGTGAAGGAGGAGCTGGGGGAGCGGCGGAGGGGTGTGATTCTTGCCCGCAGTCTGTCTGGCCTCGTGTAAATAGAGGGCGGACGGTAGGAGCTTGGCCGGCGTCTGGCCTCGTTTAAACTGAGGGTGGACGGGAGGAGCTCGGCCGGTGTTGCGTTTAATTCCGGCCCGCTCATGAACAGACGTGTGGCAGGAGTAGGATTCTCGGTTTGCATGCGGGTTTAATGGAGGGGTTTAATGGAGGCGTCGGGCGTGCAGCGGGCGGCGCAGTACTATTCGATTTGACAGCAGTAATGAGCCGTCAAATCACAAAGGCCCTCGCCTCTCGTGAAACCGACCGAGCTAGACTGCCCCGCCCTCTAGCCTTTTAAAAAATGTATATACTCCACTTTTGTACAGTAGTAGTATCGATGGACTGCGCCATGGAGCAATACTTGAAATTAAAAAAAAGGTGGTACATATAGAGAGCGCTCGTCGCCAAATTATGCATATAGTACTATTAAAAAGGCTTGTCACAATAATGGTGTCCAGCACAAGTGCACAACCCACCCCTCAAATAAAACTAAGCACCCTGGAATTCTTTGACAAAACTAAGCACCCTGAAATTCTTTGACAACTAAACTGCTGGCTATATGATGTTGGACATATATATTGTACGTATATAATGTGAAGAAACGAGTGGTAGTACTATACCAACTAAAAGATGAAATGTAAGAAATACTAGTATGTACGTACTGAAGAGTTAAAGTAACAAGAAGAAACATAACATAGTTCCGCTGGGGGCTCAGCACAACACACCCCTCAAATTAAATTAAGCATACCTGAAATTAAACTTTGCAACTATTCCGGTAGACACTGCATTAGAACCACCATGAGCAACGACACTGCCACCTTACTCGGAGTCCTCGTCCACGTCCTCGACTTCGTCCTTGTCCCTCTTCCTCTTGGCCGATACTTCTTCGCTTGAACCGCACACTTGGCTGTTGCTCTTCATCCAACCCTTGTAGATATTGAAGCAAAGGTAGCCATACATTGCAGCATAGTGGATGTGGTCTATATCTAGTACATTCCGCTGCCATGCATGACGATGAAACGTGTATGGAGGTTTCTCCAGTTTACCGTATGAAGGATGAACCATGGCTCCTGCCAGGGTCAGCATTGAAGGCTGACGAGAGGACACCAGCCGATTCTTCTGGAGGTCGAAGGTGTTGCCTACAACGAGGCTTATCCGACGCAGGACTTCTTTGTCGTTACCAAAGTCTACAGTAACGAATTTGACTAGGTTGCTCTCGAGGAAGTCCTTAAAATCTTGGCACTCAATGTCGGCATGGCATATGTGGTAGACCAAGCATAAGTCATGCACGCAAACCTGGATCAGGGCGGGCTTCTTCCTCTCTTCGTCCTTTAGATCCTTCTCTCGTCCCAGGACTGTGGTGTATTCAACATCTAGCCCAGCGACCCACTATTCATCTGAGTCTTCAAACATGCGTCTGAAGCGAGAAAGGCATCCTTTCACCGTCGCGGAAGAACGGGTGTAGATGACGTCGAACTCATCGCCGGTGATGGTTCTAACCTTGTACTCACCGCCGATCGGGGAGATTTGGGACGCCATGGATTTGGGAGGAGGGTTAGGATTAGTGGAACTGCCGTAATGTGAATGGACGGGATGACTAGGAGCGAACCATCGTAGTATTGAAGGACGTGCGGGGACGAGTAGGAGCAAACTGCCAGCGTGCGAACGACAGGGTAGTGGCTTTCCATTCTCCCATGATACGGGCTTCCGAGAGCCCTTGGATCTGAGATCGAACGGTTGCATGGCGTGATTCTAGACCTATGGGTGAATATCCTATCCTGGAGGGTTATTCTGCAAATTTTCAGCAACTTAGCATGCGACCGTTTGATCTCAGATCCAAGGGCTGCCAGCAGCCCGTATCGTGGTCGCGCCTACCACGACCGCCGCGTCGCTCGTGCGGTCGCGCCCTTGGAGATTTAACACGGTGCGTTAGGCTATCCAATGTTGGCATGTCATACATAATCATCACTTAGTCACTCATACTACAACAAGGTTTTGGCTATAAGGTTGGCTATAAGTGTATTTTTTTACTTCTCTCTATCTCTTTCTTCGTACTCCCTCCGTCCCATAATATAAGAACGTTTTTGACACTAGTGTAGTGCCAAAAACGTTCTTATATTATGGGACACAGTGAGTACTAGTATTTATTGCATTGCCAAGGAGTGACCTCTTCCAATGAAATGGTGTTGCTAAGTTTGCTTCATTTAATTAGCTATAGACTCAAAATTGTCTTTTCACCTAGGTACACGTGCTTAGCACCGTTTCTTCCTTGGGTCACCAAACTAGTCTCTCTCTTCTTGATTAACTTGCCACATCAGACTTTATGCCTATGTGGCAAGCTTAAGCACCTGTAGGAGCAAGTAAGTACAATAGTGCGCTTTACATGGCATTTTTGCATATGTGGAGGAAAGGGAGGCAAGGAAAAAGTGGAGAAGTGGGCTCTCATGCAAGAGCCAGCCTCTACTACATGGTGGAGCATTGGGAGAGGCACCTGTATGGAGGTGGTCAGGAATCGGGAGACTCACGTCGGTCGTAGCGCCGCAGTTAAAATGATAATGACAAGTCAAATCACGGGGCCCCACCTGTCCAGCAGTAACTCGCTGTCAAATCACATAGCCCTACGTTTGCAGCAGCCTACTCCCCCGTCTTCTCGCGTCTCTGTCGAACCGACTAGGCGGAACTGCCCCGCCTACCGCGCAGGAAAAGCCCGCGCAGTATACTCCCTCCGTCTAGGTGACCAAGGTGGAGAGGAAAATGAGAGAACTTAATGTTTAGTATTTGCTAAGGCTGGTTGTAATGGTACTAGCCTTAGAAATTTTGATGAGGTGTCATAGAATTAAATGAAGAAAGAGAGAGAGTTGAGTACTATGTGTCATACATGGCAATAAATAAAGTACTACATGATACTAATATATGATACATGGTGCAGGAGTACTAAGTATTATTAATACAGTTTTGCTAGAACTCATGTGGATGGGATATAATTTGGTCTCATTCATCTTTTATAGCCATTGGATGTGATGCTATATAAGATGCGTGTGTGCTGACGTGGGTTGTATTTGTTCTTGTGCAACGAATTGACCACTTCATGTCATGTTTGATAGTCTCAAGTCATTAAAAGCATACAAGCCCCACATCTCTTCTTGGTTGATTCCTCTATTTATGTCAAAAAATAAGAAACAACGTGAGAGTTAATGCACCACGCCTATGTGTTTACTATTTGGTTTTCGTAAGATGACTTAATACTCACCTAGACGGTGGGAGTATTCGATTTGACAGCGGGCGGCGCAGTTTCCCGATACGGCTTTAATGCAGACGAGGGAGGGAGTACCGGTTCCCAATATGTTGAACGACCAATGCATCCTCCTTCAATTAATGCATGAGGGAAGTAATGGGAGGAGGTCCGGGAAAAGAGGTTGCACGATGTGAATGCAACGCAGTTTGCCATCATTGCCCTCATATAAAGGCGCCCCTCCATTCCAATGCATCTACCACATCATACGCACCTAAGCATTTGCCTAAGCACCTAGACTAAGCGCAAAAGAGCTCACTCCAGACCCATGGCGGCGATGCGCGTGAGCGGCCAGCGGCTGCGCCAGATGGTCCACGACGCCGGCCTGCGGCATGGCGCCGAGGATCGTCTCCAGGCGGTGTTGGAGACCGGCTGGTGGATGGCCGCCGTCGACGCCAACTACGACTCTCCGTTGGACCAGATGATCGTTGCCACCAGCAACAAGTTCACCGTCCTCAAGAAGCTCGCGGACGACATCGCCGTACTCCTCCAGTCCGCGCGCCCGTGCTCCTCATTGCCTGCCACCCTAATCGGCCTCCATGGCCGGAACCTCTTTCAAGCACTGGTGGCCCTGCGACTGCCCGCCGACGCCATGAAGAATGTCCACCTGGAGGTCGCGCGAGCCGCGAGGCGCCTCGCCCTACAAGAATTCGTCGGCCTACACATCCACGTGTACGAGCAAATCGTGTACATAGGTATCTACAAGGCCAGTGAGGACGCTACGACGTTGGCCTTCCTCAATCGGCTGGAAGCCTTGGATGCCTTTGCTGAGATGCACCTCGACCTCGCCACAAAAGCCGCCGCTCCTTAGCCGCCGGTCGGTGGCCCGGCGCACTAAGCTGAGGAGGAGGAGGTCGTACGTTCGTGGATCCATCTTTCTTCTTGCCTTCTGTAACCACCACTGTGGTCGCATCATCGTGGCCTTAATTCTTATTGTGTTGTTGCATTCTCGTTCCAATCAATACCGACATGTGCGATCCCTTTGCTTAATTATATGCATCACTGTAACTAGTACTCCATCCGTCAATTTATAAGTTGTGCTTACCTTTTCCATCAACTTCGTGCAACGCGTGGGCATCTTGCTAGAAACACTAGAATATGTCTATACAATCCGTATGTGATAGTCCATTTGAAATCTCAAAAAAGACAAATATTTAGGTACGGAGGGAGTAATATATTAGGAGTATATCAAAACAACAGTGATTTCTTTCAAGTTTGTGAACAAATACTACTATTCTACTACTTTGGATCCGTCGCAACGCACGGGAACATTGCTGGTAAAAGGAAAAGGCCTACCGCGTTCGCGTCGCACCCCCACACGCCCGGGAATTGGGAGTACAACACGGCCCGTCCGGCACGACACATAGCTTAGGGAACGCGTGTTGCCTAGCATTTTCACTTTCATGTGGGACCGCCGTTGAGCAAACCGACACCCCGCCCGCCGCTGGGTTGGAAAACAGAAACGAGGGGAAGATCTAGCTGTAGCACGGAAGCCAAGAAATTTGGTGTCAGACGGGGCTCGTTGATAGAGTAGGAGCATCCCATACTAGTACTACTCCTACTAGTACCAAGTTTGTACTCCTAATACTATATTACTAGTACTACCACTATACAACTAGTAGGTACGTGCATGGCACAACATCGTAGGAACAAAAAATGGGAAGATCTTGTTTTGGGTGATTTATCTTTTTTTTCAATAAACGTAGTATGAATATTATGATGTGGGGGGCACCCATGAAGCTTATGTGGCTTGGTTGCATGGCTACGGAAGGTTAGAGAAAAATAAATAGATAATGTGTTTAGAGTGCACTCCACTAAATAGATATACTTTGGATCCATTGCAACGGACCGGCACATCTATATCTATACCCCCTATATAGTGTGTGAAAAACTTTGAAAGTTGGTCGTTGGATGAAGCCAATCCGACGGTACAAAGATTGCAAATCCGAGCACTACTGGCCATTGGATATCATCCACCAGATTCTGCCACATGTATAATCTAGAAGACTCCATGGTTGAACTTAATTCATGACTAACTTTGCCACAACTAAGCTTAGGCAAAGTTATTAGTTCTTCAAAATGAGAGCCACAAGTTGGCAAGCCTAAGGGAATCTTGCCACATTATTTGTGTGTATCTCATGTGGGGCCTTAGTGTGGCTTGCCTAAGGTGTGGCTTGAACCAAACACTCACCTAAGTTAATCAAACTTGCCTAACCTTACATTCCACCAGATTTTGCCACATGTTAGAATCCAGAAAGCTCCACATGTAGAAGCATAATGCACAAACCACCAGAATCTCATGCATGCAATGCACGTGTACCTAACTAGTACTAGTTGGTAATAGTAAGAAACAAATTCCAGTTTTGGCACGAGCTCGTACTGCGGGAGCACCACAAGGCCTGCCGCAGGAGTTACATTTCCCTCTCGGGGCCCACGGGACCGAACTTTAGTGGCTTAGTGCCCGGACTATGAGTCAATGACATGCGGACCTTAAATGCGGCTGGCCCACATGTCATTCTCAAGGTGGTGGCGTGGTTTGCGACTCACTCGTTCGAGATGAACCGGCCGGTGGTGGCGTGGCCGTGGCGAGGGTGCCACAGCTGGGCGTCGGGGCGTTACGAGGCGTAGATGGCCACACCGGCGGGTACTACCTGTAGTACATAAGTACTCCAGCTGAGGATTGATGACCGGGACGAAATGTGTCACAGCCGCTGGATGAAAATTCGATGGTGCGGGAGTACGGATCGGAGCACAGCAGTGGAGCAGGCAAACCGCGTCCAATCGGGTGTGTCTGTGGTAGAAAGTTGATGGTCGCCGCAGTTCAGCTGGCCCGCATGTCATGCACACAAAGGCAGAGGAGCGGTGGGGCCGAGAGGGATGAGGGGCACGTCGGGGGGATGAGGATCCCCTAACGCGAACAATCCTACCATTCTGTCACTGACATGTGGGACCCATAAGCGTGGGTCCCACCTGTCAGCGAAGGAAAGGCAGGGCAAGGCAGTGATAGCCACGTCAGAGGATCCATGTCCACATCGGGGGACGTCGTGCCATGGGTTGGAGCGGCGTCGTGGGAATCGCGTGTGGGTGTGGCAGTGGTAGAAACAAGAAACGTGATGGTCGCCGTGGTTCAACTTCCATGGACAAGCTGTCATGTCTGCTGACACATGTATATCAGAACTAGAGTGTTTATATTTCAAGCACATGAACAAGTATTATTCTACTACTTAGGATCCATTGCAATGCACGGGCCAGCACATTGGTAGTAGTAGTGTCCATCTCTATCTCTAGAGGCCTTCCCTCGTTCATCCTTTTCTCTCACAAGATAAACTACTCATACAAATGCATCTTGATGTTCTGTGGAACGCACGAGGATGTTTCCTTGGGGGTCTCTCCAGCGCGGTGTGGCCGTAGTTGCAAGTTGACGCCCCTTGAGATGCCGACGTCGAGGGGCACTCGGATTTCCTCCGATGAGCAGGTAAGATGAGTTTGATCATGTAGTAAATGCATTCTAAAGACTACTTCCGTGTCCATTTCCTAATTCTCCCCTGCCCACTGTTTCACAGGTTAGGCTCGGTGCGAGTGGAGATTGGCTTGCGTATGTACGGGAGGGTACCAACATCAATTTGCACAACATTTACAACGGTGACACCGTTCCCGTAGAACCTTTGTCCAACATTGGGATCAGCCATGCAATGGGCCACCGCATGAATTGGTACGATGGAACCACGGTGAGATTGAATAAGATAGCACGAACCTTGCACATGGCGGTTAAAGGCGGACCATGCTGTCTGCGGCCAATTTGTTGCCGTACGAGTAGGAAGACGCTGTGCTCCTTTCTAACCGCATCTTCGCGGTGACAAACCAGGGGACTTATTTTGTATGGGACACATCCTACGATATACTCCCTCTCTCCCAGTTTATTTGTTTTGAATCTTTTCGTTTTATAAGTTTCAAATTCAAATTTAGAGCTCCCCATCACATGTTGAGATTACAATGTCCATTAAATCGTTGCGTGCATGTATAGTAAAGAAACAAATCTCGAGTTTGGCACGAGTTCATGCTGCGGGAGCACCACAAGCCCTGGCGTGGGAGTTACATTTCCCTCTCAGGGCCGTCGGGACTGAGCTTCAACGCCTTACTACACCTACCTTTGAGTCAATAACATGTGGACCCGATAGGTGACTGGTCCACATGTAATGCTCCCGTAGGCAGAGGGGCAGTGGGGCCAAGAGGGTGAGCCGCAGGTCGGGGACGTGTGGTTTCATGGGTTCGAGCGGCGTCGTGGGAATCGTGGGTGGCTGTGGTAGAAACTTGATGCTCGCCGCATTTTAGGTGGCCCACATGTCATGCACACAAAGGCAGAGGGGCGGTGCGGCCGAGAGGGGTGAGGCGCACATCGGGGGGGGTGGTGCCGTGGGTTGGAGAGGCGTCGTGGGAATCGCGAGATGAAACGTGATGGTCGCCGTAGTTGAACTTCCATGGACAAGCTGTCATGTCTACGGACACATGCACTGCATACCGATCACTGGAAGGAGTAGCAGAGAAAGCTATATATGCGGATAAATAGCTCCTTATAGTCAAGCGGACCCACGCTACTACTCTGTTCCAAAGACATGCACACCATCGAAATAGTCCATCTATATCAATATACACCGAGAGGGAATAAAATTTTTTACAAGAGAGGAAATAGTTCATCCATCCATAATGCCCTCCTGCTGGTGCAACCTTTACTTCTTCTTCTTCTTCTTCTTGTTCTCATTCTCTGTGGGAGACGGCTTCGCAACAAGCTCTTTGGACCTTGCAGCTATCTCGAAACTCACACGGGCATCGAGGGCATTATATTTTATCCGCTCGTATGTCAAGGCATAATTCTCCCATCCAGACGACCTTAATGCCACCGTCTCGTCACCCTTCTGAAGATTTGTACCGAGCACAAAATTTGTTACGTCGAATAGGGATGGTGTCTGTTTATCACAATCTTCTATAGGAATTTTGATTCTGGTTTGTAGGTCAGCGATGCTTTTCAAATCAAGGTTGTACGGCTCCATCTTCTATTTGTCCCCTTCGATGGCTGCTCCACAGAAGTATACGTCCTCCCGAGACAAGAAATCATGAAGCTCACCTGGTATGGAGGGCGAGTGTATGATTTGGTACACCAAAACATCATCTTCGACGCACAGCTGAAGGACGGCGGCGCGCTGGATCTTCCCAGGGGCACGCTCCGTGTACTCTGCGTCGAGACCGATGACCCTCGTCTCTACCTTTTCGAGGGAGTTGGATACATTGTTGATCCAGTACCGAACAACCCTTGGGTGGACGGTGACGGTGGCAACTATGCGCATCGAGCCTTCGACGAGGACATGTTGGCTGCTAAAAACTTGCATCTCGATCTCTTTCGCCATTTGGAACCGCTGGAACGGAGGGCTATGGTTTGGAGAATTAGGATTAGATGGCTAGTCTAACTGAAGTAGTAGATGATTATTTAAAGAGGTTAAAACAATGTGAACGCAGTGGGGTTTGGATGCAAATGAAGACGAAGGGGAGATGAAGAAGCCGAGGAGAATCGGTTCCTGATGGAGAAGTAAATGGGAGAAGTGGCGTGCAGGCAGTTGATTAGAGGGCTAGGTAGACTAAACGAAAAGGCTATGCGGGTAGACTGATGAGTCGTACCTATTCGTGTACGTGCCCATCCTTCCTGATAGGTGGGACCTATGCAAACAGATATAAAAAATTGTCGTAGTTTTTTTTTTGAGTGCGTGAGTGGGAGACACAACATTCTCTGGTTAAGGAATACTTCCTCCGTTTAGGTGAGTATAAGTCACCTTATGAAAATCAGGTTTTCCCAAAACCTTTAGGCGTGGAGCATTAACTTCCTGCTCGATCCCCTCCCAGCCTCGTTAGTCAGCGTTCTCTTCCTCTGCTGCCGCGTTCTACCTTTCCATTTTTCCTCTTCTCAAGTGTGGAACGATCTGCATGCCGTCCTTGATGCACCAGAATGACCACTGCATGCATCGCGGCAGGGCATTGATTGGGCATGCACGAGAATTTGGTTCTGCTCGCAATATGGATGATACCTGAACGATGAAGTGAACAGGCATGCTAGCACGGGAGACCTATTTCCGCTATACAATACTGGAGTACTCATGTTCCTACTAGTAGTAGTAGTAGTAGTAGTAGTACAACTGTGGTACACTTGATGGTCAAAATACTATTCATCCGGTCCTCACAGTGAAGTGAAAACACCCTGCGCCTCACACTAGTCCAGGCGGCGTGTTCGGGTTACCAAAGTCAGCCTCACCCTGTGCACTGTGCAGTCTGTCACCGCCGTTGTACAGCACATTGGCGCCTCGCCTCGTCTCCCTCTCCGCTCCCATAGCACCACTCCATCTCCATCTCCTTCTCCGTCTCCGTCTCCGTCTCCATCTCACTATGCCCCCGTGTACCGTCGCCTCACTCGCCTCCCCCAGTACCACTATTCCCTCGCTAGCCGCTCCAGCACCGACATCCTTCTCCCCCGTAAATCAAGCCCCCTTCCAAACTCCACCATGGCCGAACGCGAACCGCGCAGCATCCATATGAGTCGCGATTGGAGCAATCTCCCCAGTGACATCCTCGACCTCTGTTGTTCGTGTATGGATATGTTGAGCGCCCTGCGGCTGGCTGTATGCTCGAGGGACATGCACACGGCCATCGTCGAAGCGAGGCCTAAGCTTTTCAAGACACCCTGCTTGCTGCTATCTGGTCTTGCGAGATTGGCTCACCATGATACGGAGGCGTGCATGATGCCCCTCGACTTCAATCCGATCTCCATTAGCCGAAACTTCTTTGCAGGTATGTAGTGGGTCGCCGTACAGCATTTCCCTCGACATCGATCCGATCACCATCGCCCGAAACTTCTTGGCAGGTATGTACTGGGTCGGCATGAACTCCCACTAGATGGCTGCCTTCAGAGAAGACGGTAAAAAGTTGGTGCTCGTGAACTTCCAGACCTCCCATGAGATTATCCTTCCTCCGTTGGATTATATAGAGTATTACTATCGCGGTCCAAGTCATCTAGATTACTACGTCAGTTGGACGGACCTTGTTTTGCAGAAGATTGTAATCTGCCAAGTGCCCACACGACATGCGAATTACGCAGACTTCAAGCTAATTTCCTTGTTCGACCGCGGACTCGCCTATCTTTACGCCGGTGCCTTCTTTAGCTGGAGACAACTCGGCTCGCAGTGGATCATCGTCAAAGCTGATACACACTTCTGTGATGCTATTGAACACAATGGCATCATCTACGCGATCGACAAAGCAGATGGCACCACGTATTGTTGGGACGGCGCGCGTAAGTTGTTTCCGTCTCATGTTAATGATGACGCCATGACACTGTTTGAACTTTTTGTGATGATTGGCATATCCCTGTTTGAGCAGAATTTGAGTAGAACTATGGCAATGTATTAGAGACGCCGTAAATCAGCTATATTTGGAATGAGTTAATTCATGCGATTGTGACCATGTCATTACAGCCAATTTGTACCCTGAATAACCAAACGGTTAGGAATATATGGATATTATCCTTATTTTACAGTAATATATATACTACTACTAAATATGAGTGTGTATCAATGGACATGTTAGTTTCCTCATTTTCATGATGTAGAAACATGCACCACACTGTTGGTTTCATCTAACCATACATTAGGGAAGTAAATGTGCATATGGAGAACTCTATATTTGGAAGTAGTCAAATCCTGCAATGCTTACCATGTGTACATACCTATATTCGCCCTTCAGCAATCAATGGCTAGAATAATATCCTCACAAAATTTTGCCCACAGAACACGAGTATATAACAATGCATGGTCTGTTAGTTACCTTGAAGAATTTGTTTGTGAGGACAGAACATGATTACTCCCTCCATTCACAAATATTTGTCTTTCTAGAGATTTTAACAAGTGACTACATACGGAGCAAAATGAGTGAATCTACACTCTAAAATATGTCTACATACATCCGTATGTTGTGTCTATTTGAAATGCCTAAAAAGACAAATATTTGGGAATGGAGGGAGTACATAACATGCATGACATGGTAGTTTCCTGTGAAGAATCGATTGTGAGATAACATGAGTATAACCATGCATGGCACTTCTATATTTTCGAACCCAGTATACATTTCCCTGTATTTTCCTCCCAGTTCCAACAGGGACATATCAATGTTGTTTCTTGCATTATCCTACTCATACTATGAACAATGCTGATCTTACATTAACAATGCCTGTCCTTTTTTATATGATGCAGTGTCCCTACAGTTACTGCCCTTTGTAATCACACCACCTTTGCTAAAAACAAGGAAGCACAACTGGTTCCTCGCTCGATCAGACGATGGCAAAAGACTGATGATCATTCGAACACATGAGCCGGAAATGTTATATTGCAAAAACCCCACTGTATACAAGCACCGTGTAATACGTGAGTATCCGGACAGTGGCTGTTACGTCTATGAGATGGATACCAGCTGGTTGGGGCCTTTAGGATTTTTTAGTTGGAGGCGGGTAAACAGCCTTGGTTCACACTCTCTGTTTCTCGGACTCAATTATCCGATTAACCAGGAGATCACCGTTGGCAAGGACCTTGATGGCAGAGAGGCTCTGTTTGCTATGGAAAATTGTGTCTACACGGCGAGCCCTAGGAGTTCGGGAGCAAACTCCCCTGATTGTCAACGATACAGCCTGCAGCCAAAAGAAGGTGAGAATGACAAAGGCATCCGGATTAACTTTGATCCTTGGATGTCTCAATTACGACAGGCAGTGATGTGGTTCAAGCCTTCAGGTTGATAGGTAATTGGGCTGTTGCATCGAAAGGGTGGAGTACTGGTGTCTCCGGATCACTGGTCGCTGAAGCGGGGCTGCAAATTATGATGGTGTTGGATCATCTCTTCGAATGACTTTGTTGTCTTTGCTGCTGGTTCTGGATGGGTAGTTCTTTCTTTTGTTATGCATATTCCTTGTCATTTGGTCATCCTCGTCTATGTCACTCTTACTATGTAATAGTTTCTTCTGTTTAGAATGTCATTCTCGTCTGTATCACGAGAGTCTGAGCGCTGCAGATGGGTGCATTTTGGTGGTGTAGCAAGACTTCTTATGAACTATCATGTCTTGCTGTTTATGTGAGTAGTAGTCACTAGTCAGTGTTTGAATGTTGTATATATCGTTGTTTCGAACTGCTTATTGTCTCGAACTACTGGTGGGCTAAATGAGGGCATCACCATTCTCTAGTGTTCAGAGTATATCTCCTTTTTTCAAGTTATATAATTTGAGCTCAGTGTCTTTTCGATGATGTACACTTGTTTGGGCCAGTGAGGTATCGTTGAATATGGGCCGAGTAGTAACGCAATGCCAAACAGGTCAATTATGACTCTCGGGCCGGGCTCTCAAAAGATCCTGAAAAAAAAGGTCGGGCTCTCCAAAAAAGAAAGAATAAGGACTCTTAGGCCGACATGTGGGCGCCACCGGTGTTTTCGTGCGGTTGCGCGCCGAGAGCATATTGGCGCGTGCTCGAAATTCATGCTACCTTTTCATCCCCAGTCTCCCGCCCCTCCCCCACATCTGGAATCTTGATTCCTACTCCAGTTCCCCCAAATCCCCCTCCTGTACTCCCTGTACTCAAGCGCACTATCATGTCGCTGGTCAACGCGGATCTCTGAGCTGGAGATCCTGAGGTCCTTCCTGCCTTCGGTCGCTGCGTGCTGTCGCTCAACAGTGGCATGGCGGTGCTTGACGACCAGTTTGCCGGCAAAGTACTGATGGTAACCATCAACGGCGACCGGCCTCCCGTCTAGCCGGACGACCTTGTCAAAGCTCTTGGCATTGCGCACGGCATCCAAATAAGTGACTTGCTCGTCGAAGTCTGTCCGCCACCGGCTGATTTCTTTGTCAGGTTCCGGACAACTTTCGACTGTAGTCGTGTGTTCGAATCTTCCCGGCGTTTGTTCTGCGATGGCGCGCTGGTGAGCTTTGATCGGTGGCACCCAGGATGGGGCTCGGTGCCCTCTGAGCTTGAGTTTTTAACAAAGCTTACCTTCCACGGCATGCCTCGACGTGCTTGGAACAGCGAGTCCATGAACGAGCTTATCAACGACCTTGGAGGTGAGCTCGTAAGTATGTTTGTTCCTCCAGACAGTTGGGCTCTGACAGTTATGGCATGGATGAAGAAGCCGTCCACCATACCGAAGGTGATTGTTGTTGAGATACCGGTGCAGGAACCGGGGTTGTACTATTCGTCGCCACCAAGGCCGCCGCGGACCACGTTAGGGATGTACCTGTATCGAGTGTCCGTGCATGTCGAAGAAGTGGTCAATCCATCAATCGAAGTCCTGCCGCCACCGCTAGAGCCAGGGTTCGTCGACGACGTCCATTACAGGAGTCAACATCAGACTTTCCCCGTGTTGCTCGGAACGATGGATGGCACAGGGCCTACTCCATCGCGCGGCGGAGGCCACTGCTTCTTTGGGAGAAGAGGCAGGGCTGGCTGCCTGGATGTGCTCTAATTTGAGGTAACAACTGAATCTTGTCAGATACTAGTTAAATCCGAGCTATGGGTGTGAAGCACTGATATGCCAGTACATTTGATTGTGACCTGTTCTAATTTTGTACCTGAACTTTTTTTAGAAAGGGTTGTACGTCAACTTAATGTGCTAGCAGAACTTATTGTGTTGTCTGTCTATTTTCTTTGTACAACATTCAAGATATTTCCCCATCATTGATAAAGACGATGAACCGTTATGTACGACTTCGTTGGTTTCAACATAGCCCTTCCCGTAGCGATCCACTGCTTCCATCCTGATTGTGCCGCCTGCGTGAAATTTTTGTATGCAAGTTCAGTGTGCTATGATGTTCTATATGATTGTGTCAACTATATAAGTTTTTACTGAGCATCAGCAATGCATATGGCTGAAAGATGTATTTACGAGCATCGACCGATGGGTCTCTCTCTCTCTCACACACACACACACACACGCACACACACGCGCACACGCACAAGTGGGACCCGTTGAATTATTTATTTGCTCGTGACAGCTTTTAATTAGGTTCCACTTTGATCTAACTTTTTTCTTAAGTTATTAATTGAGCTCAATGAGTTCAAAAAGTTGTACAGAAGCCTTGTTTGGGCCTTTGCGGCGTCGCTGAATGTGGGCTGAGTAACCATGTTAGTTGTACTGTACTACACAGGCCTTTTTTTCAACATCAGCAATGCAACTGGGCCGACAGTTGTACACAATATCCGGGTCAACTTGTTATTCTCCGCCCCGCTGGGCTGCAAACTTTCCTAAGAGGTATGCATTAGGCTTAACAAGAAAATGGACTTTAAGAAATAATAAATGGGATGTAATTATAATAACTGGACAGTTACTATGCACCAAACATGTAATTAGTTTAAAAAATATATTATTTTTGGAATTTGAAAATTTTAATTTCATTACTTGTTGCGCGCGCAATATTTCATTGGATTTTAACGTAATACAACTTTATTTTGAAATTATATTTAACCTGACTAGAAATTTCGGATAAAAATATTTCGGATCCCATCAAAATGTGGGAATTTTTTTTTGAATTCTGTATTGAGCGGTTGTTTGAAATTATTAATCGTTGTCCTAGCTAGAAGTTGGGCTGTACTTTTAACAAACTGTAAATGGGCTGTAGTAAATTCCATTAGAATTAAAAAATGGGTTGTACATTCTTACAAATCGCAAATGGGCTATATGTTCTCTGCCAAATCCGAGCTGTGGGCCTACTAAGTTGACGCGTACCAAGGGCTTTGTCAACTTAGTCAATATAAACGATTCTAGCTGAGTGATCGTACGATGTCCATCCAACAGCCGTAGTGCTTCTTCAACCTCTGGTCTTCTTCCTCCAGCCGCCCAAAGCAGCGTCGGTCGTGTCGCGTGCTCCTGCCTCCCGTGGCCGGCTGTGATGCCGCGGAGGCCTCACCGCCCCGTACTACTCCCACCGCTGGCCAGGCCATCCCTCTACTCACCCACACCCCCTGTTATTCTGCGGCGACGGCAGCCTCGCACCGCAGCCGAACCAGTGAACCCTCGTACTCCTCTTCACGTGGGCTTCCACTGCTGCGTCTTCCCCGGCTCCGCGTCGTCCCCTTCCAAGGCCTCGCCGTCGTCCAGACCACCGCCCTGGTGCTCTCGGCGCGGCGTGGTCAACGACCGACTTCCATCGGAAGAGTACTGTACGTGGAGAGGCTGACAGCTGGGTCTAGGCGGCCGCAAGGAAGTGCCTCCTTATTACGCGCAAAATAATTTTTCCTCCACCTGACAGCAGGGACCCACCGGACGGGCCACCTTATTTCGCGAAAAAAACGTTTCCCCCCTGACTGCTGGGACCCACCGGACAGGCCAGCGTATTTCGCAAAAAAAAACGTTCCCCCGCTGTCAGCTCAGACCCACCGGAAGTGCCTCCTTATTACACACAAAAAAATGAATACTCCCCCTGCTAGCTGGGACCCACCATGGTGGGAGGCTGACTTGTGGGCCTACTAAGTTGACTGGGTCGGGGGCCTTTGTCAACTTTAGTCAATATGAACGATTCTAGCTCCAGTGACTATACGATGTCCATCCAACGGTCGTAGTGCTTCTTCAACCTCTGGTCTTCTTGCTCCAGCCGCCCAAAGCAGCGCCGGTCGTGCCGCATGCTCCTACCTCCCATGGCCGGCTGTGCTGCCGCGGAGGCCTCATCGCCCCCTACTATTCCCACCGCTGGCTAGGCCCTGCGGCGACGGCAGCCTCACACCGCAGCCGAACCAGTGAACCCTCGTACTCCTCTCGGCGCGGGCTTCCACTGCCGCGTCTTCCCCGGCTCCCCGTCGTCCCCTTCCAAGGCCTCGCCATCGTCCACCGCCCTGGTGCTCTCGGCGCGGCGTGGTCAACGTGGTCAAGGAACGACTTCCATCGGACATGGACTATACGTGGAGAGGTTGACAGCTGGGTCCACGGCCACAGCAAGGAAGTGCCTCCTTATTACGCGGAAAATAATGATTCCTCCACCTGACAGCGGGGACCCACCGGACGGGCCACCGTATTTCACAAAAAAACGTTTCCCCCTGACTGCGGGGACCCACCAGCTACATCTTCGCACGCAAGGAAGTGTGTCCGGGCAAAAAAACGATTCGCCCCCCTGACTGCTAGGACCCACCAGCTACATCTTCGCAGGCAAGGAAGTGCCTGACAGTCGGGACCCACCTGGTCGAAGCGTACAGCATTGTCATTCTGGTCGCGAACGTGTACGTACATACTGGTTGATGTAGAGGCGCACACGTGTCGTAGTAGAGGCGCGCACGTAGCATGTACACGTACGTACAGCGGCCAGTGTGCAAGAAAGAAAATACGGCCACGTACGTACATACGGGCAGGGTCTCGAACGCCTACTCACACATACGTATGGCCAGGGCTCGTGTACATGGCTAGGTCGGAATGGAGAAATAGCGTCGTCGTCGTGTTCATGGGGAGCCAACCGGCTGGGTCGGAACGGAATGCGTCGTCGTGTTCATAGGGAGGGCTTGGACGGAACAGCCGATGGAAACGAGGCCTGGCGTACCGCAGAACGGAGGAAACGGCCTTGTGTTCGACCGGCCACGTTTGAAACGGGATCTTGTTCATCGGGAGGGGTCTGGCGTACCGCAAAACAGAGGAAACTGACCTCCTACGGTCGAAACGGGGGTCCTGTTGATCGGGAGGGGTGTGGCGTACCGCAAAACGGAGGAAACGGACTTGTGTTGGAGCGCTACGGTCGAAACGGGGGTCCTGTTCATCGGGAGGGGTGTGGCGTACCGCAAAACGGGACTCCACGGGACACTGTTCATCTCCACCGTCGACCCCCTCCAGCCTCCACGGGCTACTGTTCATCCACCGTCGACCTCGTCCAGCCTCCACCTGCGACTGTTCATCCACGGGCTCCTGTTCATCCAGCCTCCACCACGCGCTACTCCACCGGCTACTGTTCAACCAGCCCTCTCCACGGGCTCCTGTTCAACCACCCCCTCCACGGGCTACTGTTCATCCAGCCCTCCACCGTCTACTGTTCATTCTGCCCTCCACGGGGTGGTCCTGTTCATCCTGCCCTCCACGGGGTCCTGTTCATCCAGCCCCAACCGGCTCGATCGATCGGGGTCCTGTTCATCAAGAGGCAACACCACGGGGTCCTGTTCATCCACCCCCACCGGGAACTATTCATCCAAAGCCCCCCAGCAACGCTCACTATTCATCCAGAGGCAGCATCGATCGGCTTCAGTTAGCAGCAGTAGCGAAGGAATCGCTCGATCGGGTTCAGTTAACAGCCATTGATCGATCGCTCGGGTTCAGTAACGCGTAGCCTGCAGTGCAATCGCTCGGGTTCAGTTAGAGCCCAACGCCTCGCTCGGGTTCAATTAGAGCCGACGCCTCGCACACACGCGCGTACGTGTAAGAGAGAAACGCACATCGCTCGGCCCCCGACCTCCCACCGTAACCGGGAACTCCCCGAAATTTTCCTCGCCCTCGCTTCTACCACGGTTTTTTCCGTCATGGACGGCCCAAAGAATGTCATGCAGCTGCGTCTCCAGCCCGCCCAGGATGAAAAGCCCATTTTCTGTCATGATTTTTTGTCATAGAAGTAGGACCCCACCACATCTATGATGATACCGGGTTTTGTCACAATTATCGTCATAGAAGTGTCATATGTATGACAGAAAAAAATTCGTTCGGCCCAAAATGTCACGGATGTGTCTTTTTTTTGTAGTGCTCCCAACTTTAAGCTCCTATGACTAAGTGAAAGTTATAAAGCCCGCATATCTGATTGCCTCGTTTCCGCTAACACAACCTCCTCAGGGCACCAAGACGTTGGCTAAGGGTTGTTTGTTATTGTGGAAACACCCTGCGTAGCATCTACAAAAGGGGTGGAAGCCGACGATGGGCCACTTTCAAATGATAAACGGTCGCAACGGAGTCAAAATAAACATATCCCTAACGTTTGTATTCAATATACGAGCGTTGCCTTCCGAAATCATCGTGATAAATCCATAAATATGCATCAAATTTGACTTAAGATTTTGGCCAAGCCGGATTGCCTGGCTCCTGTGTTTAACCCTACGTTCCCGATTATTCGGCTAGGGGGTAAAGGGAGCACCTCTGTGATTGTTACTACCGGGTCATACGGGTTAGTACCTCAGACTGGGTGAAGCCGAAAGCTAACCATCTTAAGAATATAATTGGTCGACAATGACGGAAGTGAAAATTTTGGTTCATTAAAGACCATAGAGTTCGGGAACTTCCCCCGAACAGAATCCTCAATATTTTCCTCCCACATTGATCGGAGGTGAGGTTTCATGATCATGGTCAGCATGACAACTCAAACTAAGGAACCGATAGCGGGACTATTTTCTTTGGAAGATGTTTCTTACGTTAAATAGTAATATAACATATCTCTCCGCATACCTTTGTTTATAATACCGTATGGCCGGATTGCCTTGTTTCTCGTAAATCTTTGCCCTCATAAAGGATTTATCAAGTAGGACAAACACTCCCCGGCTACTGGCCGAGGAGGTTGAAGCCGATGGTCGGTCAACAAAGTTTTGTACAATGCGGATCCAAGCATTAATGATGTATAGTACTTGGATACCTAGAACCATTACACATAAATTGTGATTTTACTCCGGATATCGATCCTTAATTCGGCCACCCGTGCCCACATTAAGGCTTGGGGGCTACTGGGCTTCGCGCTTATCATTTACAAATATTAACGGGGCACATCGATCCCCTGATCTGGTGTTGCCACCTGACCAGTGGCTTGGGGGCTACTGCATTGCCTATTCAATGAAGAAAATTCAAAGTGCTCAGTGTTCGGATTGACCGAGCTATGGGCTAACGCATCTTCGGACAACAATAGGCATACGGCTCGGATATAAGTGACTGGTTCCATAGAGGGCATTTCCGGCATTAAGCTCGGTTGAACTCCTTCAAAGTTTTCAAGAATGTGGTAATTTATGACACCTCGGATGTAGCTCGGCATTGGAGCTCGGCTACAAAAATACATCTCAGATTTAGTTCGGCGTTGGAGCTCTGCTGCAAAAAGATACCTTGGATACAGTCCAGTGTTGGAGCTCAGATAGAGTCCAGCGTTGGAGCTCGGATACAGTTCATCATAAAGCTCGGATGCAAGAGGCTAAATCCATATAGGACTTTTCCGGCATAAAGCTCAGCTGCAAGTAGCTGGCTCCATAAAGAACTTTTCAGCGTTAAGCTCGGATAACCTCCTTCAAAAAATTCAAAAATGTGGTACTATGCCTCCCCGGATGCAGTCCGGCATTGGAGCTCGGCTGCAAAAAGACAGCTCGGCTACAGTCTGGTGTTGGAGCTCGGATAAAGTCCAGCGTTAGAGCTTGGATACAGCCCGACGTTGGAGCTCGGATACAGTCCGGCGTTGGAGCTCGGATACATCCCGACTTTGGCGCTCAGATGCAGTCCGACATTGGAGCTCGGACGCAAGAGGACACCGCCGCATGAAAACAACTTCAAACCCAAGGTGTGGCATAAAAATAATAAGGCATTGCTAAAGGCCGAAAACTTAAAAGGACTCCTCAGATACCCGGCATGTATATTCTTCGAATTCACTTCGGTGATCCTCAAGATTGAAGATGAGAAGATTTGTTGAACCAGGTTTCAAGACTAGCGGATTTAGATGAAGAACGGTTCGAAAGAACAGAGGAGCGTCCCCAACTTGAAGACCGGTTCAAGGGGGCTACTAATGGTGTCCTGGACTAGGGGGTACTCGTTGCATCATCTCCCGACCAGGTGGGTCGGGCCGAGGACCCCCATGGCGGTTCCCTCATGGGCCACTTCGGGCAGCCCATGCCGCATACAACGAAGTTTCCACAAGACTTGGCGCACAAGATGAAGACTCCTCTAAACCCTAGGCCTCCGTTGTATTATATAAACGGAGGCCAGGCTAGTCAATAGATCAACTGATATTCATTAGAACATTCAAAAGCAGGACGTAGGGTATCATCTCTTCGAGAGAGCCCGAACCTGTGTAAAATCATGTGTCCATGTTACGATCGCTCCAAGACGCCTAGCTTAGGACCCCTACTACGAGATATGCCAGATATAGAGCCGACACTCACCGTACCTCCCCGTTGCTCGCCGGCGCTTCCCCCAGCACCCGCCGGAGCTCTGCTTCCAGCGCCCGCTTGCGCCGCTGCCCGTCGCCGCCTTCACCTGACCGCTCCGCTCCGCCCGACTGCTCGTCCGGCCTGCTGCTTCATTCGCCGCTAGCCGCCGTCGCCGCTAGCGCTGGCTGCCGTGCCCAACAACCACTCCTCGCCAGCCGCCCATGCTGCCTAGACGTAGCCTCTGCACGCCGAGCGCACGCACGCAGGCGTGCCCGGCCGGCTGGCTCTCTGCCAGAGAGGCCGGCCCTGTTTAATCAGGGACCTAACCCTCCCCACTAACCCCCACTGACCCGTAGGCCCAAGGCCATTAGGCCTAGTGTACTTACACTAAGTCATTACCCATGTGACAATGATTGGTGGACTCCCCTAATTATTTAAACTAAGAAAACTTTGATAAAATTATGTCCCTATGACACCCGGGCCCCACTGCCCAGTTCTGACTAGTCAACAGTCAACACTTTGACTGTTGACTGCTGAGTCAGCACCCCTCTGGCCCCACATGTAATTGACTCTGGTTAGAGTAGTACTAGGTTACAAATATGTTCTGTTATTATTTCAAATTTAATTTAATTCCAAAAATTTCAGAATATTGTTTAAACTTCAGAAAATCATATAAAATAAACCGTAACTCAGATGAAAATAATTTATATATGAAAATCGACCAGAAAAATATGACGAATCCGATTGCGCCACCCACTTACGTGTTACATGCCTCCAGCACCGCAAACATGGAACCTTCCCCTTCGGATCGTCAGACCGGTAAATGCCCGGAGCCCGGAAAATAATCCCGGATATTTGCCCGCTCCGTCTGCAATGTGTAGCGTTGCGTTAGGTCACCTCTATTACCGCGTATTGCTGTGTAATGCTTTGTGTACATTTGTTTGCCCGTTATTTATTTGTTTCTCCCTCCTCTTGCCTCTCCGATAGACCCCGCGACTGTTGCCGATGCCCCTGTAATCGACTACGTCACCGGCGACCCTTCTTCCTTTTCAGCAGAGCTTCCAGGCAAGCAAAACCCCCTTGATCATTTCGATATCACCCATTCCATTCTCTCTCATGCCTGCATTAGATTTTGCTACTGTACTTGATTGCTACTATTTTGATGCATAGCCTGCTGTTGTAACCTGCTCTTGTACCTTACCTGCTTATCCTAAACTATTTAGTATAGGTTGGTTAGTGTTCCATCAGTGGCCCCTCACCTTGTCCCTGTTGCCCCCGATTTATGTTCAGTGACTCAATGAACGTGATCGATATCCAGGGCCCGACACATCACATCACCCCCCTTAGTTGTACGACTCTGCAGAGTTATTATCAAGTGCTCAGGGTGATACCTCGTATAGCACTTCTGATGTTAACTCTGTAGTGTAGCTAATCGGTCATGGTCTTCGAGGGTGATTCCTACTTCACCACTCCTGATAACGACTCTGTCGTGCAACCCCTCAAGTGTGGACCATCGCGGGTGATTCCTCCAAGTCCACCTTAACAGTTACACCGAGTGGGAATCCATCGAGGGTGATTCCTCGGGTTTCCCCCTTGCTGTTTTAGACACACGGTTACTTTGAGTTTACCACAGAACCATGTTGAAGTCGGGTCAGCCCTGAGGGGTATCCGCGACTCGATTTGTAGCCGGGTTAACCCGGCGGGTACCCGCGAGATTTCTACGTGGCACGGCCGGGCATTCCGGGCCCTTGCCGTAAGTCCACGAGACGGGGCGACGGGGTCACATGATCGTGAGTCTCTGCTTGTTACTGCACTCTCCCAAAACACTAATGGATTGGGTATTTGATCTGAGTTGGCCACAAGCCTATACGCACTAACCACCACCCGAGAACAGATATGGGCACTCGGCGTCGTATGTATCAGATGAAGCTCTCCAGACGTCAGCGACTGAGCGACGCGTGCCTGGGTGGCCCGCGTAAGCACCTGCCTTGTATAAGGAGGTTGCCAGGACTGACACCAGCCGCCCTCGCAACGTGCAGGAGTGCAAAGGGAGATGGGCCCAAGACCCCTGCGCGCTTAGGATGTAGACCGGCGTTCTGGCCTCTCTGTTGAGCCTAGGTATGGCTATGATGTGTTGATTTTCCGAGGCTGGGCATGACCCAAGAAAGTGTGTCCGGCCAGAGTGATTGAGCGTGTTGGGTAATGTGGTGTAACCCTGCAAGGAAGTTTATCTATTCGAATAGTCGTGTCCACGGTAACAGGACGACTTGGAGTTGTATCCCGATCTTTACAACTAGAACTGGATACTGAGATGTGGATTGGATATGATGGCTCCGGGATTGCTTTCTTGCAAGGAGTCAAGAAAGGATCTCTAGGTGTTAATGCTACAACCTGCTTGATAATTATAAATGCTATTTTGTACTCTTCTAATTGCTGCAAGATGTTTGAAGATGCTAGTCTTTGATAGGCCAGGCTTTCCCCTTCTCTTTTGGCATTCTACAGTTCAGTCCACAGATACAACCCATTTCTTTGATACTGATGCATAGTTAGTTCAGATCTGATGTAAGTCTTGCGAGTACTTTGGATGAGTACTCATGGTTGCTTTTCTGCCTCTTTTCCCCCATACCCGATTGTTGCGATCAAATGACGGATCCCAGGAGCCAGATGCCACCGCTGACGACTACTACTACCCTGAGGGTGCCTACTACTACGTGGAGGCCACCGACGGCCAGGATTAATTAGGAGGCTCCCAGGCAGGAGGCCTTGCCTTTTCGATCGTGTTGCTTTTGTGTTAGCCTTCTTAAGGCAAACTTGTTTAATTTATGTCTGTACTCAGATATTGTTGCTTCTGCTGACTTGTTTGTTTTTGAGCTGATGTATTCGAGCCCTCGAGGCCCCTGGCTTGTAATATAAAGCTTGTATGACTTTAATTTATGTCTAGAGTTGTGTTGTGATATCTTCCCGTGAGTCCCTGATCTTAATCATATGCATTTGCGTGTATGATTAGTGTACGATTGAATCGGGGGCGTCACAGTTCCTTCCCCGTCTGCCCCTCCAACGTGCCTGCCTCGCCGCCTACTATGACATCCCGGCCATTCCGCATCCACCCTTTGTCTTGGCATCTGGCTGCCTACTGCATCGAGTTCCCATGTCAGGGGTGGTTGTTGTCGACTTCTCGCAATTCTGCGTCGTGCTTCATATTTCCACTACCGCCAGAGGTCGCTGGAGGCATTGCGTGTGTGTGCATCATTCGTGTCTGGAGGCAGCGAGGTGGCTAGGCACCTCTACTCGCTCTGTTTCTACAACCACTACTTGTTGTAGCTCCTGCAAAGATTGTTGCACCTGCTTCTGGTAAGTTCTTGCTTTAGCTGATGCTTGTAAAAAATGTATGTCAACAAAAAAAAATTGTAATGTAAGTGGCAGGTGACATCTTACGGAATTGGGAATTTTGTTATATCCGGTTAATAACTTGATGGAAATCTGGTATATACTTATAAACTGCTTTTGATTGGGTTTTCTATTTTTATGCCCCTGGTTGCAAAGTTGTGATTAGTTTTGCCCAAGCCAACTAACATTGCTCACTTTTCCCCTCCACTGTGCCATCCACCCTCACCAATGCCGAAATGGGGGTTTGCCATCGTCAGAAGTTTGACCGTTAGCCATTGTAGTTACTGACGCATGGACACTCCATGCCATGTGGAACCCTCATAGTCGCCCGTGTGTGCGTCCGCATGCATGAGTAGTCACACCATAGTCACATTGGTGGTTCTTTCACACACGCGTAGTACTCGCCGCATGGTTTTCCATACAGGGAGTCGTGCCACCGGCGTCCCATTAGGCGCGCATTAATGGCTTTTTATAGTTGTGCACCGCGCACCGGTGCACATCCACTCCCTTCCCCTCCCCTCCCACAGCCTTTCTCTACCGTCATGCGGCTCCACAACCCCAAACCCTAGACATCCTCTCCTACCTCCCCTTCCACAGCCATGTCCGTCCATGATGGTGGGCCAAGAAGCAGTAGGAGATACCACCGCGCGGTGAGAGTACCAGGCCTGCAGCGCACCCTTGGGGTCAAGGAAGCCAAGCTCCTCGCCCGCTGGGGCGTCATGGTGCCGCCGGACATGCGCCTACCGGCAGGGCTGGCATTTGCGCCCGCCATGTCACGGGAAATCTGCGCCTTATGGCATGGGCTAACACCGGAAGGGATAGCGCATCCAGACTACGCGCTAAGTAGCCGGCGATGGCTGTAGATCCTCGCCGATGACAACACTATCGCATCTAGAACTATGGTGGCCCCTACCATTGTTCTGCAACAACATTGACGAGAGGTACGCATTCTGGGAAGGGCGTACCTTCGACGCCATCATTGTCACATGCGGCATGCAGCGCGGCCTGGACGAGGCCGACCAAGGTTCGGCGCCATGCTCCATGCCTCGAGGAGGAGGAGGCGGCAACATTTGGGCAAATCTGGAGACGTCCTCCACGACGCGCCTCCGCATCCCTAAGGATGAGTCGGCGATGAGCACCTAGCGCGTGGCAGCGGCCTCCGCGTCCTAAGCCAGAACCGAGGACGGGCTCGTGCGTCGGCAGCCTGCTCATGCGTAAACCCGAGTTTGGGACCAGCTCACGCAACGGCCTACTCTTGCTGAAGCCAAAGCTGGGGACGAGCTCGCATGGTGGCCTGCTAGTTCCTAAGCCGAAGCCGCCTTTGCTCTTGGATTATAGAGGGTCGGTGTGTAACGAGGCCGGCGACCCATAAGACTTTACGGGGCTCCTCCTTGTGCTACGCAAATCAGCGAACGGGCTGCATCGCCACTCCGATGACCTGGTTGACACGTCACAGTTGCACGACTCGGTTGTCGCTTCGGTGGCTGACGCCACCATCGACCTGGTGCGCGAGGATGATGATTACTCCCTTGGCCTCGGCAAGGACAATGGCGTCGAAGACTCCCTCGGCAAGGACGACGATGATGACTCCCTTGGCCCCGACAATGGTTTCGACGTCGACGGCGAAGATGAGTAGATTAGGACTACCAAATAGAGTTTTTTTGTCAGTAGCTATGTTTAGTGTTTCAGTGTCTGTCAAAAGTATAAACTTTAAATGATTTTTTTGCTGTTTGAATGTTATTATAATTAATTATGCGAGATTCAACGGGAAGTACAACACACTTACCCTTTTTGCTACTTATTTCACAATATGACAAGTGGTGACCGACATTTCAAACAAATAGTGCCAAAATGGTGTTTTCGTGAACGAAGTACCCCCCAAAAGATAGATATTTCATATTTGAACCTTTGCAATTTTCACCCTAATTAGACCACATTGAAAGCCTAGTACCACATTCTCATGGATTTCAGAGTGTGTTTGCTATATTTCTTTGATTTACTGAGTTTCTAGGCATTTACTTAAGGTAATTCAAACTTGAATTGCAAGTGTGGCCTAGTTTCCTCCTAATAGTTGCCAAAAATAATTTAAACTTCCATATTATCAGTGTAGGCACCTGACACAAACAAAGATGAAATCCTCAACCATATGCCGTGAGTAGTCATCCTTGAAAGTATTGCCCCATCCTGATTTTTTTATATAGAAAACGAATAATGTCTCAAAAATTTAAATCCTTTTGCATCTACCCGTTTTTTGTGAACTAGTTTGAGGGAAAATGATAAACAAGCAATACCAAAAACTAGAAAAAAAACCTTCACAAAATTGCCTATTATTTTGTATGAGGATGCATGGTTTTTCACTCATATGGCCCTGCCCATGGCCACATCCATGAAACAATCCATGATAACATGACCATATTTGTCACAAACATGGGTATTACCATTGCAAACAACATTGCCAAAGGAAGTTTCAATTATTTTGTTATAAATAATTTGTTTTGAGATAAATAGTGTCAAAAGTGCCTTTTTGTGAAAGAAGTACCCCAAAAAAGATGAAAGACCAATTTTCATTCAATATGAATTCAGTTTTCAAAAAAATAATGAAGAGACCAATTTATCTTCAGAGCTAACATAATCTTTGTTTCACACAGCCGGCTATACACTAAGTCCAGGGTCACTGAATCCTGGGTCCACCCTTCCTGTTCGTGAGTACATAAAAGTGCGGCTCTGTTAGAAAACCCACGAACACACTATCTTAGTTGGCACTTGCGATGTGTATATAGTGGGCGGTCTCGAGTTTGAGTACCCTTCGCAGCATTTTAAGCCACCTTTTTTGGGCCAATTAGCGATGCACTGACACATGCCCCTGGGCCACCTATGACCGTGCAGCCACCGACAGATGGGCCGGCAGGGGTGTCCAACACGTTAGCAAGTGGACATTGGGCAATGGAGCCACCTATGACCACACAACCACTGATAGATGGGCCCACAGGGGTTGTCTCACGCATCAGTAACCGCGCAAAGTAATGGTCAACTACTTTGACCCAACGACAAACTCCTTTTTGGGCATTTGTAAGGGTGGGTCGTGCGGTGGAGGTGAAAAATGACAAATGACAAATAATATGGACAAAAGTGAGCAGAAATAAGAAAGGAGGGGCATGAAAATCGAAATCCCTTGATAATTATTATCATATATGTAAATTATATTAGCACTGAAATGTTATAAGGCTCTGTACCTAAAAGTTTTAAGATTGATTTGATGTATATTTACATGTGATTGCTATAGACTACAATATCTATATAAGTACTATTTTTTGTAGTTAGATCTTGCAGGATGCCTGCCATGGTTCACACATAATACCTTGCTATTTAGATATTGTGCCTTTCATGATTTATTGAGCAATGTTAGTAAGTGAAGTTTGATTAATCCCTTGATGTACTGGGTTTGGGTAATTGCTAAAACTGAAAGTGTGCTTAGCCTTAATGGATTACAGGGCGTGAACAATATATTTAATCAGATTCAAGGACCATTGAGTACCGAAAAGGATTCCTTGGACAAAAATGTATATGATGGATTGAAATTTTGATGTCAATGTTGCTAATCCAGTCCTTTTCCATCTTGCGACATTTGACTTTGTGAGATGGGCTATGTGGTGGCATCTATGATGAGTATCGCTACTAGGGATGCTTCTTCATGTGAGGCACAATTCTATTGTCTTTGATTTACTAAAATCATCCTATGGCTTGATATGTACACAAAATTCATGTCACATCTTATCTTGGGGATTGGAAGTAAAGTGCTATGTCCTATGGAGTCTAATATGTAGGAAATTCAGAGATGGGATGTTCATTCTCTATTAACTATAGAGATGATAATCCTAAAAAGGTAAGTTAATACTGGCCTCGACAATTCATGTTCTTTATCTTCCCGGATGTTGCAAAGGTTAGTAAAATATCATCATATTTACTGAAATGAACAGTAGTTCTCCATTTATAAGTAGAGTCAAACACTATTACGAAACCAAGTTGCCGAATTTGTATGCCTTCACTTGCCTAATTCGACGTTGATAGGAAACCATTGATGCATGTCGTTATTTTCATTGCTAATATGCCTATTTGTCAACCCTTGTGTCTATCTCATAGGTGATCTTTTGCTGCAAGGCCCTCAGGTAAGGCAATCTGGCTTAGATTTGGGATGTTGTGCGGCTGTGTTTGTTGATTATTTAACCATGTGGCCATGTTTGTGTTTAGTGGGGATTTCATTTGTATTTGCAGGAAACAATGCACATTTTGATAAACATTATATTCCCTGTGTTGTGTGTGCTTATTTATTAGTTAAGATTTCAGCTATGTGCCATGTTTAGGATTTTTTCTTCCCCATCTCGGTTGGGGCCATTTCTGTCCACATGGTTGCTGCATATAATGGAGGTGTCATATAAAATGAAGTATTGATTTTAGTGTTGTTGTTACTGGTAAATTTCCACTGGTTATAACTTGAATATGATGCGAGATGTATCCTTGTAGAAGATCTGAAATGAGACCCTTTCCTCACCCATGTACTATCCATCTCTCAAATGTCAGCAAACATCACAAAACCAATTAATCATTTCATGTTAGTAACATATGCCAGTAACTTTAATCAAAGTGAACACTACACTACAAGCCTACCAAAAATATTTTCTTTTTCCTGGCCGCACCTTTACATCCAAACCAAATTTACCATGTTCCACTTGATGACAAACCATGCTTGTACATAAGAGACATTGAGAAAATTTTGCACAGTGGATGGTAGAAATTGAGTAAGTTTCTCACTTGATGACAAACCATGCTTGTAACAGAACTCATATTTTCCACTCCACTTTCTTAAAAATAATATTTGATTTGTACGTAGTTTGGACGATGTGCCTCCTTACACTACATAAATAAGCTATTAAATATTGTGCAATTTGTTGTTTTACAATAAAAAGGGAATTATAAATGATACCCCTTTACACTGGATGTGGGTCAAGGCTTTCTTGTTTTACTAGAAAGGTTCCAAGGCATTCTTGTGACAATTCCCACGTTGCGTTTTCTGCTTATTCGTGTGTATTTTTGTTTATATGATTTTAGTTGTAGAATTGATATAAATTGTATGTGTATTTAAGTGTTAAGGAATACATTAACACATTAGTTGATATGTGCACGACTGCAGGATGCTGCTAACGCGACACTACAATCAGAGACCCTTCGACACTGTGTGCAATTCATTAATCGCTAACGGTGATGTAAAAACCCGTCAAAAAAGATGCAAAACGTTTGCGGTGGCGGATACAACAAACACGGTTCAGATTTTAGTTGCGTGTGCGATGCGGGCATACGGTTCAGTTCAATGAACTATTTGCGATGAGGCCGAACAACAGAAACGGGCAGCCAGATGAAGGCGTGTGTGATATACGGCATATAGTTCACTCGTATAAACTGTTTGTGATGAGGCGGAAACAACAGAAACGGGTAACCAGCTGAAGGTGTGTGCGATATACGGCATACAGTTCACTAGGATGAACTATTTGTGATTAGGCAACACAAAAGAAATGGTCAGCCAGATCAAGGTGTGTGCGATATACGGCATACGGTTTACTCGAATGAACTGTTTTCTATTAGGCAACGCAACAGAAATGGTTCGGCCAGATTAAGGTGTGTGCAATGGAGGGCATACAGTTCATTCCGATAAACTGTTTATGTTGAGCCAAGAGAACAGAAACGTTTTGTGTAAACAAGATGTGTGTGATATGCGGCACACATCCAATTACATAGGTGGCTAGTACACACATGACATTTCCACACACCAAAGTAAACTATTACATGCATAATTAACTAGGATAAACGATCATTTGATCATCATCTACTTCTTGTGACGCTTGCCGCCACTGCTCTACTAGGATAAACGGAACAATATTCTTTACTATGAATAGTGTGCTATGTTGGGCACACAAGTAAATGGATCATAGCCTTGGGCGAGCTATGTGCCCGCACGCGGTGTGCTAGCTCGATGTTCCTTCTATGTTAAGTTTCCATTAATTGATGGTGTTTTATGAACACGCACCGTTTCCCGACATTTCCTCATCGTTTTCCCGCCGCCACCCAGCGATATTGTGCATACACCTAGGCGGTGCGTGATGCACAGCGGCAACAAGCGTAGCCTGTAGCATATCCACCTTTTCCAAGCATGCCAACCCACCAAAGCGCCGCCTCTGCCATCAACCTCCTCGATGAGGAAAACGAGAAGGCGCCACGGCCCGTCGAGCCCGAGGCGCTCCCCGGCATGCGATGGACGACGCCGTGATGTGCGTCATCGTCAGTGTTGAGCAGACCTGTCGGTGTACAAAAGTAGGGGCTCTTCATTTGACACCTTTACTTGTGCACGGGCAGTCAGAGCCACACGCCGCGGCCACACCCAGCAGGGCAGAAGAGGGAAGCCGGAGAGAAGCCGAAGCGCAAGACAACCGAGGCAACGCCAAGACCAGAAACACCAAAGAGCAAGAGGGCGAGGTGGGCTCCCCCGGCAAGGCTCTTGCCGGGGCGGCCTCCGCGGCCCCGGCAAGAGCCTTGCCGGGGCAACTTGCCCAACGCCAGCGGAGCGAGCCACCCTTGAGCCCGTGGGTTCCAACACCAGCCAACCAACTACATTGGAACCAGGGCTCGGGAGGCGCCTTCGTGGTGGCATGCAGATCTTCGTCAAGATCATGAACACACAAGATCAGATGAGGACCAGAAGACGGCGACCCTCAGCGGGATCCTAGCTGAGGAGATCCACAAGACCCCCGGCAAGACCCTTGCCGAGGGCATCTGCGGGGCCACTGCGAGGCCCGCACCAGCCAAGACTCCACCGCCGTCCCCAAGCAGCTGCTAGCTCAACCAGCTGGGCAGGCACCTGCGTGGCGACGGGCGGCCTCTACACCAACTCAGCAAGCACATGTGTGGTGGCGTGCAGATCTTCGTGAAGGCTCCACCACCGCGCCACCTCAGCTGCCTGCCTGCCTACATGGCACCGCACGCATCACTGGCTTGGGCGCGTGTCGAAGCGAGGTGGAGCGATGACGGACGGGACGGGCCTCGTTCCCGTCCCCAATAAAGCTAATGGACACCTAAGTAGCGCATTTAATGCGCTTTGTCCTGTAACGTCGGGCGATAAGCTCGCGCGCTGTGCACCTTTCCACCTCCTGTGTGTCACTGTGGCAACCCCTTTGCCTATAAAAGGAGGCCCAAGGCGACCAGGAGGAGGGTTCGGCTTTTTTGGGCAAGTTACTGTTGGGGAACGTAGTAATTTCAAAAAAATTCCTACGCACACGCAAGAGCATGGTGATGTATAGCAACGAGAGGGGAGAGTGTTGTCCACGTACCCTCGTAGACCGAAAGCGAAAGCGTTAACACAACGCGGTTGATGTAGTCGTACGTCTTCACGATCCGACCGATCAAGTACCGAACGCACGGCACCTCCGAGTTCAGCACACGTTCAGCTTGATGACGTCCCTCGAACTCCGATCCAGGCGAGTGTTGAGGGAGAGTTTCGTCAGCACGATGGCGTGGTGACGATGATGATGTTCTACCGACGCAGGGCTTCGCCTAAGCACCGCTACGATATTATCGAGGTGTAATATGGTGGAGGGGGGCACCGCACACGGCTAAGAGATCAATAGATCAATTGTTGTGTCTATGGGGTGCCCCCCTGCCCCCGTATATAAAGGAGCAAGGGGGAAGGCGGCCGGTCAAGGAGGAGGGCGCGCCAAGGGGGGAGTCCTACTCCCACCGGGAGTAGGACTCCTCCTTTCCTTGTTGGAGTAGGAGAGAAGGAAAGAGGGGGAGAGGGAGAAGGAAAAGGGGGCTGCACCCCTTGTCCAATTCGGACCAGAGGGGGGGTGCGCGCCTCCTTCCTTTTGGCCTCTCTCCTCTATTCCCGTATGGCCCAATAAGGCCCAATACTTCTCCCCGGCGAATTCCCGTAACTCTCCGGTACTCCGATAAATACCCGAATCACTCGGAACCTTTCCAAGTCCGAATATAGTCGTCCAATATATCGATCTTTACGTCTCGGCCATTTCGAGACTCCTCGTCATGTCCCTGATCTCATCCGGGACTCCGAACTCCTTGGGTACATCAAAACACATAAAGTCATAATATAACCGTCATCTAACTTTAAGCGTGCGGACCCTACGGGTTCGAGAACTATGTAGACATGACCGAGACACGTCTCCGGTCAATAACCAATAGCGGAACCTGAATGCTCATATTGGCTCCCACATATTCTACGAAGATCTTTATCGGTCAAACCGCATAACAACATACGTTGTTCCCTTTGTCATCGGTATGTTACTTGCCCGAGATTCGATCGTCGGTATCTCAATACCTAGTTCAATCTCGTTACGGCAAGTCTCTTTACTCGTTCCGTAATACATCATCCCGCAACTAACTCATTAGTTACAATGCTTGCAAGGCTTATAGTGATGTGCATTACTGAGTGGGCCCAGAGATACCTCTCCGACAATCGGAGTGACAAATCCTAATCTCGAAATACGCCAACCCAACAAGTACCTTTGGAAGCACCTGTAGAGCACCTTTATAATCACCCAGTTACGTTGTGACGTTTGGTAGCACACAAAGTGTTCCTCCGGTAAACGGGAGTTGCATAATCTCATAGTCATAGGAACATGTATAAATTATGAAGAAAGCAATAGCAGAATACTAAACGATCGTGTGCTAAGCTAACGGAATGGGTCAAGTCAATGACATCATTCCCCTAATGATATGATCCCGTTAATCAAATGACAACTCATGTCTATGGTTAGGAAGCATAACCATCTTTGATCAACGAGCTAGTCAAGTAGAGGCATACTAGTGACACTCTGTTTGTCTATGTATTCACACAAGTATTATGTTTGCGGTTAATACAATTCTAGCATGAATAATAAACATTTATCATGAAATAAGGAAATAAATAATAACTTTATTATTTCCTCTAGGGCATATTACCTTCAGTCTCCCACTTGCACTAGAGTCAATAATCTAGATTACACAGTAATGATTCTTACACCCATGGAGCCTTGGTGCTGATCATGTTTTGCTCGTGGAAGAGGCTTAGTCAACGGGTCTGCAACATTCAGATCTGTATGTATCTTGCAAATTTCTATGTCTCCCACCTGGACTAAATCCCGGATGGAACTGAAGCGTCTTTTGATGTGCTTGGTTCTCTTGTGAAATCTGGATTCCTTTGCTAAGGCAATTGCACCAGTATTGTCACAAAAGATTTTCATTGGACCCGATGCACTAGGTATGACACCTAGATCGGATATGAACTCCTTCATCCAGACTCCTTCATTTGCTGCTTCCGAAGCAGCTATGTACTCCACTTCACACGTAGATCCCGCCACGACGCTTTGTTTAGAACTGCACCAACTGACAGCTCCACCGTTCAATGTAAACATGTATCCGGTTTGCGATTTAGAATCGTCCGGATCAGTGTCAAAGCTTGCATCGACGTAACCATTTACGATGAGCTCTTTGTCACCTCCATAAACGAGAAACATATCCTTAGTCCCTTTTAGGTATTTCAGGATGTTCTTGACCGCTGTCCAGTGATCCACTCCTGGATTACTTTGGTACCTTCCTGCTAGACTTATAGCAAGGCATACATCAGGTCTGGTACACAGCATTGCATACATGATAGAGCTTATGGCTGAAGCATAGGGAAAATCTTTCATCTTCTCTCTATCTTCTGAAGTGGTCGGGCATTGAGTCTTACTCAATTTCACACCTTGTAACACAGGCAAGAACCCTTTCTTTGCTTGATCCATTTTGAACTTTTTCAAAACTTTGTCAAGGTATGTGCTTTGTGAAAGTCCAATTAAGCATCTTGATCTATCTCTATAAATCTTGATGCCCAATATATACGCAGCTTCACCGAGGTCTTTCATTGAAAAACTCTTATTCAAGTATCCCTTTATGCTATCCAGAAATTCTATATCATTTCCAATTAGCAATATGTCATCCACATATAATATCAGAAATGCTACAGAGCTCCCACTCACTTTCTTGTAAATACAGGCTTCTCCAAAAGTCTGTATAAGACCAAATGCTTTGATTACACTATCAAAGCGTTTATTCCAACTCCGAGAGGCTTGCCCTAGTCCATAAATGGATCGCTGGAGTTTGCACACTTTGTTAGCTTCCTTTGGATCGACAAAACCTTCCGGTTGTATCATATACAACTCTTCTTCCAGAAATCCATTCAGGATTGCAGTTTTGACATCCATTTGCCAAATTTCATAATCATGAAATGCGGCAATTGCTACCATGATTCGGACAGACTTAAGCATCGCTACGGGTGAGAAGGTCTCATCGTAGTCAATCCCTTGAACTTGTCGAAAATCTTTCGCAAAAAGTCGAGCTTTATATACAGTAACATTACCGTCAGCTCTTCTTCTTGAAGATCCATTTACTTTCAATGGCTTGCCGATCATCGGGCAAGTCAACCAAAGTCCATACTTTGTTCTCATACATGGATCCCATCTCGGATTTCATGGCCTCAAGCCATTTTGCGAAATCTGGGCTCACCATCGCTTCTTCATAGTTTGTAGGTTCGTCATGGTCTAGTAACATAACCTCCAGAACAGGATTACCGTACCACTCTGGTGCGGATCTTACTCTGGTTGATCTACGAGGTTCAGTAATAACTTGATCTGAAGTTTCATGATCATCATCATTAACTTCCTCACTAATTGGCGTAGGTGTCGCAGAAACTGGTTTCTGTGATGAACTACTTTCCAATAAGGGAGCAGGTACAGTTACCTCATCAAGTTCTACTTTCCTCCCACTCACTTCTTTCGAGAGAAACTCCTTCTCTAGAAAATTTCCGAATTTAGCAACAAAAGTTTTGCCTTCGGATCTGTGATAGAAGGTGTACCCAATAGTCTCCTTTGGGTATCCTATGAAGACACATTTCTCCGATTTGGGTTCGAGCTTATCAGGTTGAAGTTTTTACACATAAGCATCGCAGCCCCAAACTTTAAGAAACGACAACTTTGGTTTCTTGCCAAACCACAGTTCATAAGGCGTCGTCTCAACGGATTTTGATGGTGCCCTATTTAACGTGAATGCAGCCGTCTCTAAAGCATAACCCCAAAACGATAGCGGTAAATCAGTAAGAGACGTCATAGATCGCACCATATCTAGTAAAGTACGATTACGACGTTCGGACACACCATTACGTTGTGGTGTTCCGGGTGGCGTGAGTTGCGAAATTATTCCGCATTGTTTCAAATGTAGACCAAACTCGTAACTCAAATATTCTCCTCCATGATCTGATCGTAGAAACTTTATTTTCTTGTTACGATGATTTTCAACTTCACTCTGAAATTCTTTGAACTTTTCAAATGTTTCAGACTTATGTTTCATTAAGTAGATATACCCATATCTGCTCAAATCATCTGTAAAGGTGAGAAAATAACGATATCCGCCACGAGCCTCAATATTCATCGGACCACATACATCTGTACGTATGATTTCCAACAAATCTGTTGCTCTCTCCATAGTTCCGGAGAATGGTGTTTTAGTCATCTTGCCCATGAGGCACGGTTCGCAAGAACCAAGTGATTCATAATCAAGTGGTTCCAAAAGTCCATCAGTATGGAGTTTCTTCATGCGCTTTACACCGATATGACCTAAACGGCAGTGCCACAAATAAGTTGCACTATCATTATCAACTCTGCATCTTTTGGCTTCAATATTATGAATATGTGTATCACTACTATCGAGATTCAACAAAAATAGACCACTCTTCAAGGGTGCATGACCATAAAAGATATTACTCATATAAATAGAACAACCATTATTCTCTGATTTAAATGAATAACCGTCTCGCATTAAACAAGATCCAGATATAATGTTCATGCTTAACGCTGGCACAAATAACAATTATTTAGGTCTAAAACTAATCCCGAAGGTAGATGTAGAGGTAGCGTGCCGACCGCGATCACATCGACTTTGGAACCATTTCCCACGCACATCGTCACCTCGTCCTTAGCCAATCTTCGCTTAATCCGTAGCCTCTGTTTCGAGTTGCAAATATTAGCAACAGAACCAGTATCAAATACCCAGGTGCTACTGCGAGCATTAGTAAGGTACACATCAATAACATGTATATCACATATACCTTTGTTCACCTTGCCATCCTTCTTATCCGCCAAATACTTGGGGCAGTTCTGCTTCCAGTGACCAGTCTGCTTGCAGTAGAAGCACTCAGTCTCAGGCTTAGGTCCAGACTTGGGTTTCTTCTCCTAAGCAGCAACTTGTTTGTTGTTCTTCTTGAAGTTCCCCTTCTTCTTCCCTTTACCCTTTTTCTTGAAACTAGTGGTCTTATTGACCATCAACACTTGATGCTCCTTTTTGATTTCTACCTCCGCAGCCTTTGGCATTGCGAAGAGCTCGGGAATCGTCTTAGCCAACCCTTGCATATTATAGTTCATCACGAAGCTCTTGTAGCTTGGTGGCAGTGATTGAAGAATTCTGTCAATGACGCTATCATCCGGAAGATTAACTCCAAATTGAATCAAGTGATTGTTATACCCACACATTTTGAGTATATGCTCACTGACAGAACTATTCTCTTCCATCTTGCAGCTGTAGAACTTATTGGAGACTTCATATCTCTCAATTCGGGCATTTGCTTGAAATATTAACTTCAACTCCTAGAACATCTCATATGCTCCATGACGTTCAAAACGTCGTTGAAGACCCGGTTCTAAGCCGTAAAGCATGGCACACTGAACTATCGAGTAGTCATCAGCTTTGCTCTGCCAGACGTTCATAACATCTGGTGTTGCTCCTGCAGCAGGCCTGGCACCCAGCGGTGCTTCCAGGACGTAATTCTTCTGTGCAGCAATGAGGATAATCCTCAAGTTACGGACCCAGTCCGTGTAATTGCTACCATCATCTTTCAACTTTGCTTTCTCAAGGAACGCATTAAAATTCAACGGAACAACAGCACGAGCCATTTATCTACAATTAACATAGACAAGCAATATACTATCAGGTACTAAGTTCATGATAAATTCAAGTTCAATTAATCATATTACTTAATAACTCCCACTTAGATAGACATCCCTCTAATCCTCTAAGTGATCACGTGATCCATATCAACTAAACCATGTCCGATCATCACGTGAGATGGAGTAGTTTCAACGGTGAACATCACTATGTTGATCATATCTACTATATGATTCACGCTCGACCTTTCGGTCTCCGTGTTCCGAGGCCATATCTGTTATATGCTAGGCTCGTCAAGTTTAACCTGAGTATTCCGCGTGTGCAACTGTTTTGCACCCGTTGTATTTGAACGTATAGCCTATCACACCCGATCATCACGTGGTGTCTCAGCACGAAGAACTTTCGCAACGGTGCATACTCAGGAAGAACACTTATACTTTGATAATTTAGTGAGGGATCATCTTATAATGCTACCGTCAATCAAAGCAAGATAAGATGCATAAAAGATAAACATCACATGCAATCAATATAAGTGATATGATATGGCCATCATCATCTTGTGCTTGTGATCTCCATCTCCGAAGCACCGTCATGATCACCATCGTCATCGGCGTGACACCTTGATCTCCATCATAGCATCGTTGTCGTCTCGCCAACTATTGTTTCTACGACTATTGCTACCGCTTAATGATAAAGTAAAACAATTACATGGCGATTGCATTGCATACAATAAAGCGACAACCATATGGCTCCTGCCAGTTGCCGATAACTCGGTTACAAAACATGATCATCTCATACAATAAAATTCAGTATCATGTCTTGACCATATCACATCACAACATGCCCTGCAAAAACAAGTTAGACGTCCTCTACTTTGTTGTTGCAAGTTTTACGTGGCTGCTACGGGCTTAGCAAGAACCGTTCTCACCTACGCATCAAAACCACAACGATAGTTTGTCAAGTTGGTGCTGTTTTAACCTTCGCAAGGACCGGGCGTAGCCACACTCGGTTCAACTAAAGTGAGAGAGACAGACACCCGCCGGTCACCTTTAAGCAACGAGTGCTCGCAACGGTGAAACCAGTCTCGCGTAAGCGTACGCGTAATGTCGGTCCGGGCCGCTTCATCTCACAATACCGCCGAACCAAAGTATGACATGCTGGTAAGCAGTATGACTTATATCGCCCACAACTCACTTGTGTTCTACTCGTGCATAACATCAACGCATAAAACCAGGCTCTGATACCACTGTTGGGGAACGTAGTAATTTCAAAAAATTCCTACGAACACGCAAGATCATGGTTGTAACATCCCAAATTTTCAATTTGGAATGTTTTACAATTATTAGCTAAGCATCTATGCATTTTGATTGAAATTGAGTGGCATTTGAAAATTTCAGAGGCAGTTGAGTTTGTGTTGTGAATTGAACTTGATTTGGCATTGAAATTTATTTCAAATATCCCAGACAAATACTTGATCAAAAGTATGAGAGGAGCTAACATGACACTCCAAAAAAAATGTCAGAATAAATGTATTGCCAAAAAGTTTGAATTCAAATTTGAATTTTATTTGGGATTTCCAGAAATTGTTTTTTTTAGTTTGAGTTTTACCTCTGGAAAAATGTCCACGTTGTAGGATTAATTCCCCTGAGAATTTTGATATATATAGGTCCTATATAAAAATAATATATATTTTTCTATATTCTCTCTTCTCTCTAATTCAAAAAGAAAGGGGAAGGCCCGAGGCGCCAGCCAGGCCAACCGGCCCAGCCAGCGCCAACCGGCCCAGCCAGCGGGGCAGGCGCCAGCCTGCCAGCGCCCGAGCCGCCGCAGCCCAGCGCGCCCCGCACCTGAACCCTCTCCGCCTCGGTCGCCCGATCGCCTCCACCCCTCCCTCTCTCATCGACGCGCTGGCCCCACCCCTTCTCTTTCCTCTCACGCACGCAAACACCGCCCAGAGCGCGACCGCCGCCGCCGCGGTTCCGATCCTCTCGGGATCGTAATCCCGAGATGCCCCCTCCTCCAAGTTGATGCCCTATAAAAGGCCAAGCTCGACCTCCCTCGAACCCCCTAAAACCCTACGCTCCAAACCCACCACAGCGCACGCCATCGCCATTCGCATCTCGCCGCCGCCGCCTCGGTTCGCCGCCACGTTCGCCGCCGGTGAGCACCACCTCGAACCCTCTTTCCATCCAAGCACTCCCCTCACCGTTTCCCACCTTTTTGACAGGGTTTGGTCGCCCAGGAACGACCGAAGCCTCCGCCCCGAGCATCACCGCCCGCCGCCGGAGTTGCAGAGCACCAGGAGCCCCGCCGAGCTCGTCCCACTCGCCTCCGTCATCTTCGACCATCACCGAGACCACCCTCGACCTCGCCACGCTCCGCCGCATCTCCCCGACGCCGCCGCCGCCGCCCAGGACCACCGGAGCAGCCGCGCCGTCCACGCTCGAGCCGCCGTCGTCCGTCGCCGTCGTCGCCACACTGTAAGTCGCCGGAGCCGCCCTCCACCGTTCGATCTGCAATCTACGGCGCAGATTAGAAGTAGTGAACAGTTAGGTTTTTTTTGTTAGATTAGTTCGGACTTTTTTCGGTTTAGTACGGTTTATTTTTTTAGATCGAACCGGTCGCTTTTCTGTTTAGCCGCGGGCACCTCTAGGTTATATTACGCCTGAGCGTTAGATAGCCCAGCAGCGCTAGTTGTTTTTTTTCAGTTTCTGTTTTTAGCAGAATAGTTCTGTTTTTGTTTTTGCTATTTCTTTTAGTTGGTTCATTATTTTTAGTTGATTCTTTTTTTGTGAGTTTGCAAATTTGTTGTAGTTTCTGTAGACAATATGTATAGCCATGTTTAAATTATTAGAAATAGTTTTATATTAGATTTAGAGAGATTAGTTTTTCTGCCATAAATTGAGTTAGGATTTTTTTTTGTGATTCTTTTTTTTACTGCTTAGTTTTGACCATGCCTAGCAGTAGGAACCTGTTTGGGTATTTTAGATTTAATAAACAATTAGTTTTATGTCGAAATCAAGTTTTTCTAGTTTATTTAGCTAGCTGCTGTTTTCCTACTGTTCTAGTTAGTAAATTATTTTATTTTTATTATTTTATAGTTTATTCTAGATTAGTTTCTGTAGCTACAGAGGATGAAATTTTATTTACAATAGAATAAAACTTTTATTTTATTTTCTTTGCTAGGATTGTTTTAGGCATAATAGGAGTTCTATAATAGCTTTTGATGTGATTCTTTTTGCTCCTAGTTTGTATGATGTTTTCCCTTCTGTTAGTTAGCAAAACCAATGCTTAGGTTCTGTTAAGAAAAGTTTTAGTTGTGTAAAACTATTTCTTAGTTGTTGCTTGATATGATGAAAACCTTGATTTGCTTTCTCCGAGTTTTACTTTGGTTTTGGTTTGAGTACGTGGGTGTTTTACTTCAACTTGCTGTTATGTTATATTGTGCTATACTTATTTGTGCTATTGTTTGACTCGGTAGAATTTCTGGAGTGTGAAGCCTGCTATTACGAGTCGCTAGCTTTCGAAGACCGTCAGCCAGGCAAGTCATTTGATCATGTTTTTACAATACCTAAGATTTTATTGCATTAGAGTTATACCTCCCCACCATGCATGCAGTAGGAGAATTTTGTTAAGTTATGTTCTTGAGTAGTATCATGAGGTAGGATGAACCCTTCTCCCTTGTTACCAATGCCCGGGACGGTGTAGTTTATTTTGCTATGCTCGTATACGGGGTTGGTTGAGTGATTCATAAGGGAGATGCGAGAGTCAAGATGATGAAAACCCCATGACATCAAGCTCAAGATGGACTTCAAAATTCACTACTGGGTGGAGGACGGTTGACGGGCACCCTGGAGAAACCAGCGGATGGCCGTGATGCATGGAGAAGCGCCATGACATCTTGCGGAAAGCTTCACCCAGCCATGAAGAGATGGATGGATACCCCATTGACCGGAAGCTTACCTGTGCAGCCGCAAGCCATTATGGGCTCTGGCTTGGTCGACCCTAGGCATGACTCTGGCCGGACGGTGCTACGAGATGTAGAAGAACGGTAGGATTGGATGGGCACCGGCAGTGGCCCAGAGGAACTCTTCGGAAGACCCTGTTTCGTTCGTCCCGTCTTCAAACACCAGGCAGTGCGAAGACTTAAAGGAGGGAACGATTCTTGCGAGTAAAGTGCACAAAGCTCTGCAGAGTAACAACCTAATCGATTAGCCGTGTCCCCGGTTACGGACAAATGAGCCTCTGGAATTGGAGTATTTCGGATATCTCAACACTGAACTTAATAAATTAATTGAGGGGGTATTTAATAATTGGGAACGAGACATTGGTTGGCGGAACCATCTCAATAACTACCAACAATTTTGTAGTAATTGCAAACAAGTCCTTGTTGTAGGGAAAAACCGGCTTTTTCGCAAAACAATGAAACTTAGAGCCCCACAGCCAAATTGCATATAGTATTAGAAATTTTATTGTTGTTCTCTCTTCATGACTTGCCGGCATATTCAAAATGCTGACCTACACGGCTGCAACGTCTTATGTTGCAGAGAAGTTTTCCGATCAGGAGTGAGGCTACGATCCACGCTTGGCGATTGCCCTATGGAGTCGGATGGACTCGCTATTCGTCTACGCTTCCGCAGCTTTATTTAGTTTATTTCTCATGAGTTGGCCTTCGGCCGAATTTATTATGATGTAATAAAGACTCGATATGAGAATCGTGTAATAAATTCAGGTGTGATTGACCTTTGAATCTTTGCATCAATGTACTGTGTGTGCCAGCATGATCTTGGGATGGTACAGGTACACAGAGACTTGACCGATTTCGGGTCGGGTCGTTACAGAGATGGTATCAGAGCACACGCTGACCGTAGGACGTAACCCCTAGGATCGGAAAGCCATAGGAAGAGACTATTTTATTTTATGTCATTATCATTCCGTAATTCTCCCCTGTTCATTTCTGACTTCTCTCCGATTTTCAACATTCTAGATGGCCACCGAGTTCACCCCAGTTCTGCTACCGGAGTTTTGCCAGCCAGATGAGACGATGCTTCTCGGCAAGAAGCTGGTTCAGATCATGAAGAAGCTGAAGATTGCCCTGCCTTCAATCACCGGGAAGCCTATCAATGCACTTCCGACGGATACCCGCTACAGGATTATGGTGCACATTCCAGGGAGGACCTTCGGAGGACATTCAGAGCCCATTGACTTTGAGTTTACCGATTTCACTTGGATCCTCGGAAGAGACATGGCGATTTATTGTGCACTTGGACATCTCCGAGAAGAGTACAGGGCCGAGCTCGACCCATCAGACGTCGCCATGATTTCTTGCAGAGCTAGGAATGGAGATATCATCCATACCGTAGAGGATGACTCCATTCTTTCATATGTCCAAGACTTGGAGAGTGTCATCAGGAACCGGGAAATCCAGACGCGCCGAAACTCGAAGGTACACAGGAGGTTGTTGTTCCGTGAACTGGAACTGGAGGAGAAAGCGCGCGCGGACTTCCTTGAACATGAAGAAGAAGTCAAGGATTTTATGGAGAGAATCGAGGTCCGGGATAAATATATTGCCACACTGGAGGAGAAGATAGACCTGGGAGAAGACCTTTTTCCGAGTGGAGATGATGGACCTCTCGTGAGCAATGACCAGGATTATGAAGAGAGCTCCACCGAAAGAAGCCGCAAGAGGAGACGCCGCACCAGGGGACACCGCACCGGAGGACGCAAGAATAATTGATGAAGACATTTAGTCGACCGCCATGTTATTTTAGTTTTTTCGTCAATCAGTTAGGCCGTTATTTTCGATTAGTCGTGAGATTTTTGTAATCCCAGATTGAACCTTGTTTGAGATGAATGAATAAATGATTGGTGTGATTATGATTGTGCATTCATATGGGTCGTGCTATTTTCTCATTAGACCCTTGTTCTATTCTAATTTCTCATCCACTCCAAAACACCAGATGCCTCCGAGACGTGACCCCGGTTTCAACTTTTCGCCGGAGCTCACCCAGCTAATCCAGCAGCAGAATGCCCTGATGCAGATGCTCATCCAGAACCAGAACAACAACAACAACAACAACAACAACAACAACAACAACAACAACAACAACAACAACAACAACAACAACAACAACAACAACAACAACAACAACAACAACAACAACAACAACAACAACAACAACAACAACAACAATCCACCGCCACCACCCCCTGTTGACAACTTGACACGCTTCCTAAGGCTGAATCCGCCAGTGTTCTCTAGCAGCACTGAGCCGATTGTGGCCGATGATTGGCTCTGCAAGGTCGAAAGGGAGTTAGCCACTGCTGGATGCACAGATGCAGAGAAGGTGCGCTTTGCCACACATCAGCTTGATGGACCCGCAGCTTCTTGGTGGGAGAACTACACCGCCACTTATCCGGCCGCCACCGTGACATGGGCTGAGTTCCAGCAGGCCTTCCGCACTGCTCATGTCTCAGCTGGAGCCATGAGTCTGAAGAAGCGTGAGTTCCGCAACTTACGCCAGGGGAACCGTACTGTGGGGCAGTACGTGGATGAGTTCAGCAAATTATCTCGCTATGCCCTAGATGATGTGGCCACAGATGCCGCAAAGCAAGAGAAGTTTCTCGAGGGACTCAATGATGAGCTAGGAATGCAGCTAATGGTGGCTACCTTCAACAACTACCAGGAGCTGGTAGACAAGGCCACCATACTTGAAGGCAAGCAGCAACAGATTGATAGCCGCAAGCGGAAATATGGTCAGGGAAAGTACAACTCCGGAGCTCAGCAGAAGCCCCGCTATACCCCATACTCAGGAGGACATACCCATCACACCCATGGAGGACATAATCATGGAGGACATAACCATGGAGGGAATGGGAACAATCGCAACCACGACAACAACTCCAAGTCAGGCAATGGAGGCAATGGCAACCAGCACCGTCCTGCTCCGGCTCAGAAGGATCTAAGTCATATCACCTGTTTCAAGTGCCAGAAGACAGGACACTATGCCATCGATTGTCCGGAGGCCAAGCAGAGGAATGGAAACGGCAACGGCAATGGAAGCTCAGCAAAGAAGCCCAACCCTTTTCCTCGTGCTCAGGTGAATCACCTTGACGTGGAGGACGTCTATGATCAGCCAGACACTGTGGTTGGTAAGTTTTTATTAAGTTCACATCCAGTATTGGTACTCTTTGATTCCGGTGCAACACATTCATTCATATCAAGGGTAGTTGTGGAAAAGTACGGGTTGCCCACTAGAACCCTTAGAACCCCTCTTCAGGTCACTTCCCCAGGAGGAGAGATGACGGCAGGCTTAGGCTGTCATTCAACCCTCAGCATCGGAAACCATGATTTTCCCGCAGACCTCATAGTATTGGAATCCCAGAGTTTGGATGTAATTCTAGGCATGGATTGGTTGACCAAGTTTGAAGGAAACATCGACTGTGCCCGCAAGACGATTTTGCTCACCACCCCGGAGCAGAAGAGGATCAAGTATGTATCCAGGCGCACACCAATGAAGAATCGGGTGAATTCCCTCACAGGTGTTGTTCAGGGGGAAGTGCCCGTAGTGCAAGATTTTCCCGATGTGTTTCCAGAGGAATTACCAGGAATGCCACCGGACAGAGACATTGAATTTTTGATTGAGTTATTGCCTGGCACAGCCCCAATATCCAAGAGACCCTATCGGATGCCCCCGAATGATTTGGAAGATATCAAGAAGCAAATTAAGGAGCTATTGGAGAAGGGATATATTCGGCCAAGCTCGTCACCTTGGGGAGCCCCAGTTCTTTTGGTAGAGAAGAAGGATGGAACCCTGAGAATGGTTGTGGATTATCGTTCATTGAACGATGTGACCATCAAGAACAAGTACCCTCTGCCGATGATTAATGATTTATTTGATCAACTAGTTGGAGCCAAGGTATTCTCCAACATCGATCTTCGATCAGGGTATCATCAGTTGATGATTCATGAACAGGATATACCCAAAACAGCTTTCACCACCAGGTATGGTTTATATGAGTATACCGTCATGTCATTCGGATTAACTAATGCCCCTGCGTATTTCATGAGCATGATGAACAAGGTATTTATGGAATATCTGGACAAGTTTGTCGTGGTGTTCATCGATGACATATTGGTTTTCTCCAAGAGCGAGGAAGAACATAAGGAACATCTGCGTCTAGTTCTGGAGAAACTCCGGGAACATCAGTTATATGCCAAGTTCAGCAAATGTGAATTTTGGCTGAAGGAAGTCGGATTCCTCGGACATGTTATTTCAGGAGAAGGAATAGCAGTCGACCCCACCAAGGTCGAATCGGTCACCAACTGGCAATCCCCCACCTCAGTCAAGGAGATCCGCGGTTTTCTCGGACTCGCAGGATATTATCGGAGGTTTATTGAGAATTTCTCCAAGATTACCAAGCCCATGACTGAGCTGTTGAAGAAGGAAGCCAAGTACATTTGGACCGAGGATTGTGAAGCCAGTTTTCAGGAGCTGAAGAAACGTTTGGTTACCGCCCCGGTGCTAATTTTGCCGGACATACACAAGGATTACCAGGTATATTGTGACGCTTCTCGTCAAGGACTCGGAGGAGTGCTCATGCAGGAAGGAAAAGTTGTAGCTTATACCTCCAGACAGCTACGACCTCACGAGATGAATTATGCCACACACAATTTGGAGTTAGCAGCCGTAGTGCACGCACTCAAGACCTAGAGACATTTCCTTGTCGGAAACAGTTGTGATGTTTACACGGATCATAAGAGCCTGAAGTATATTTTCACGCAGAAGGAATTGAACCTCAGGCAGAGGAGATGGCTTGAATTGATCAAGGACTATGACATGAGATTGCATTATCACCCAGGGAAGGCAAATGTTGTAGCAGATGCCTTGACCCGTAAAAGTTATGTGAACACCCTCCTAGTTGGAGGATTACCTCAGGAATTAGCCGACGATCTCAGAGAGCTCCGACTAGAGATAGTACCGAGAGGATTTGTCGCCACCTTGGATATACAGTCCACTCTGACCGAAAGAATCCGTGAAGCCCAGAAGATAGACAAGGGAATTGCAGAGATAAAGGAAAAGATGTGTAACGGAAAGGCGAAAGGTTTTCGTGAAGATGAGCACGGAACTTTATGGTTTGAGGATCGCATCTATGTGCCTAATGACCCAGAGGTCAGGAAGTTAATTCTTCAGGAGGCCCATGATTCACCGTACTCGATTCACCCAGGCAACACCAAGATGTATCTGGATTTGAAGGAAAGTTTCTGGTGGACAGGTATGCAGAAGGATATTGCCGAGTACGTAGCAGTATGCGATGTTTGTCAGCGAGTAAAGGCGGAACATCAAAAGCCGGCAGGGTTACTTCAACCTTTGCCGATACCCGAGTGGAAATGGGAAAAACTTGGAATGGATTTTATCACAGGATTACCGAGGACCCGTTCAGGTTATGATTCTATCTGGGTAGTGGTTCATCGCTTGACCAAGGTAGCTCATTTCATTCCCGTGAAGACCACATATACCAGCGCCATGTTGGCCAAGATATACATGACCAGGATCATATGTCTGCATGGAGTTCCGAGGAGTATCGTGTCAGATAGAGGAACACAATTTACCTCAAAGTTTTGGAATCAGCTGCATGAAACTTTGGGTACGAGGCTGGAGTTCAGTACAGCTTTCCATCCGTAGACAGATGGACAGACCGAGAGAGTCAACCAGATTTTGGAGGACATGTTGAGAGCCTGTGCACTAGACTATGGCTCTAGCTGGGATGACAACTTGCCATATGCAGAGTTCTCGTACAACAACAGCTATCAGACCAGTCTGAAGATGGCCCCTTTTGAAGCTCTATACGGAAGGAGGTGTAGAACACCATTGCTGTGGGATGGTGTTGGAGACCGAAAACTTTTTGGTCCCGATCTTATCAGAGACTCCGAAGAGAAGGTCAAGCAGATTCGAGATAGACTCAAGATAGCCCAGTCGAGACAGAAGAGTTATGCCGACAGTAAACGCAAGGAGATAACGTATGAAGTTGGAGACCGAGCATATCCCCGTGTGTCCCCACTTCGAGGAATCAAGAGGTTCGGTGTTAAAGGAAAGTTAGCACCCCGGTTTATAGGCCCCTATAAAATCCTCGAACGCAGAGGAGAAGTTGCTTACAAGCTGGAATTGCCGGAAGGATTGTCCGGAGTTCACGATGTCTTCCATGTTTCTCAGCTGAAGAAATGCCATGCTGAGATGGCCGAAATTCCGTTGAGAGACACAGTGCCCCTAGAGGCCATATAGCTCGACAGTGATCTGACTTATAAGGAGAAACCCGTCCAAATTCTCGAGACTGCAAACAGAGTCACCCGCAGCAAGATCATCAAGTTTTGCAAGGTTCTGTGGAGTCATCATTCCGAGGAGGAAGCCACCTGGGAGCGAGAAGAAGACCTCCGCCGAGACCACGCGCACCTATTTGCTAGCCAACCCGAATCTCGAGGGCGAGATTCATCTTAAGGTGGGTAGGTTTGTAACATCCCAAATTTTCAATTTGGAATGTTTTACAATTATTAGCTAAGCATCTATGCATTTTGATTGAAATTGAGTGGCATTTGAAAATTTCAAAGGCAGTTGAGTTTGTGTTGTGAATTGAACTTGATTTGGCATTGAAATTTATTTCAAATATCCCTGGCAAATACTTGATCAAAAGTATGAGAGGAGCTAACATGACACTCCAAAAAAATGTCAGAATAAATGTATTGCCAAAAAGTTTGAATTCAAATTTGAATTTTATTTGGGATTTCCAGAAATTGTTTTTTTAGTTTGAGTTTTACCTCTGGAAAAATGTCCACGTTGTAGGATTAATTCCCCTGAGAATTTTGATATATATATGTCCTATATAAAAATAATATATATTTTTCTATATTCTCTCTTCTCTCTAATTCAAAAAGAAAGGGGAAGGCCCGAGGCGCCAGCCAGGCCAACCGGCCCAGCCAGCGCCAACCGGCCCAGCCAGCGGGGCAGGCGCCAGCCCGCCAGCGCCCGAGCAGCCGTAGCCCAGCGCGCCCCGCACCTGAACCCTCTCCGCCTCGGTCGCCCGATCGCCTCCCTCTCTCACCGACGCGCTGGCCCCACCCCTTCTCTTTCCTCTCACGCACGCAAACGCCGCCCAGAGCACGACCGCCGCCGCCGCGGTTCCGATCCTCTCGGGATCGTAATCCCGAGACGCCCCCTCCTCCAAGTTGATGCCCTATAAAAGGCCAAGCTCGACCTCCCTCGAACCCCCTAAAACCCTACGCTCCAAACCCACCACATCGCACGCCATCGCCATTCGCATCTCGCCGCCGCCGCCTCGGTTCGCCGCCACGTTCGCCGCCAGTGAGCACCACCTCGAACCCTCTTTCCATCCAAGCACTCCCCTCGCCGTTTCCCACCTTTTTGACAAGGTTTGGTCGCCCAGGAACGACCGAAGCCTCCGCCCCGAGCATCACCGCCCGCCGCCGGAGTTGCAGAGCACCAGGAGCCCCGCCGAGCTCGTCCCACTCGCCTCCGTCATCTTCGACCATCACCAAGACCACCCTCGACCTCGCCACGCTCCGCCGCATCTCCCCGACGTCGCCGCCGCCGCCCAGGACCACCGGAGCAGCCGCGCCGTCGTCGCCACACTGTAAGTCGCCGGAGCCGCCCTCCACCGTTCGATCTGCAATCTACGGCGCAGATTAGAAGTAGTGAACAGTTAGGGTTTTTTTTGTTAGATTAGTTCGGACTTTTTTCAGTTTAGTACGGTTTTGTTTTTTTAGATCGAACCGGTCGCTTTTCTATTTAGCCGCGGGCACCTCTAGGTTATATTACGCCTGAGCGTTAGATAGCCCAGCAGCGCTAGTTGTTTTTTTTCAGTTTCTGTTTTTAGCAGAATAGTTTTGTTTTTGTTTTTGCTATTTTTTAGTTGGTTCATTATTTTTAGTTGATTCTTTTTTTGTGAGTTTGCAAATTTGTTGTAGTTTCTGTAGAAAATATGTTTAGCCATGTTTAAATTATTAGAAATAGTTTTATATTAGATTTAGACAGATTAGTTTTTCTGCCATAAATTGAGTTAGGATTTTTTTTGTGATTCTTTTTTTTACTGCTTAGTTTTGACCATGCCTAGCAGTAGGAACCTGTTTGGGTATTTTAGATTTAATAAACAATTAGTTTTATGTCGAAATCAAGTTTTTCTAGTTTATTTAGCTAGCTGTTGTTTTCCTACTGTTCTAGTTAGTAAATTATTTTATTTTCATTATTTTATAGTTTATTCTAGATTAGTTTCTGTAGCTACAGAGGATGAACTTTTATTTACAGTAGAATAAAACTTTTATTTTATTTTCTTTGCTAGGATTGTTTTAGGCATAATAGGAGTTCTATAATAGCTTTTGATGTGATTCTTTTTGCTCCTAGTTTGTATGATGTTTTCCCTTCTGTTAGTTAGCAAAACCAATGCTTAGGTTCTGTTAAGAAAAGTTTTAGTTGTGTAAAACTATTTCTTAGTTGTTGCTTGATATGATGAAAACCTTGATTTGCTTTCTCCGAGTTTTACTTTGGTTTTGGTTTGAGTACGTGGGTGTTTTACTTCAACTTGCTGTTATGTTATATTGTGCTATACTTATTTGTGCTATTTTTTGACTCGGTAGAATTTCCGGAGTGCGAAGCCTGCTATTACGAGTCGCTAGCTTTCGAAGACCGTCAGCCAGGCAAGTCATTTGATCATGTTTTTACAATACCTAAGATTTTATTGCATTAGAGTTATACCTCCCCACCATGCATGCAGTAGGAGAATTTTGTTAAGTTATGTTCTTGAGTAGTATCATGAGGTAGGATGAACCCTTCTCCCTTGTTACCAATGCCCGGGACGGTGTAGTTTATTTTGCTATGCTCGTATACGGGGTTGGTTGAGTGATTCATAAGGGAGATGCGAGAGTCAAGATGATGAAAACCCCATGACATCAAGCTCAAGATGGACTTCAAAATTCACTACTGGGTGGAGGACGGTTGACGGGCACCCTGGAGAAACCAGCGGATGGCCGGGATGCATGGAGAAGCGCCATGACATCTTGCGGAAAGCTTCACCCAGCCATGAAGAGACGGATGGATACCCCATTGACCGGAAGCTTACCTGTGCAGCCGCAAGCCATTATGGGCTCTGGCTTGGTCGACCCTAGGCGTGACTCTGGCCGGACGGTGCTACGAGATGTAGAAGAACGGTAGGATTGGATGGGCACCGGCAGTGGCCCAGAGGAACTCTTCGGAAGACCCTGTTTCGTTCGTCCCGTCTTCAAACACCAGGCAGTGCGAAGACTTAAAGGAGGGAACGATTCTTGCAGGTAAAGTGCACAAAGCTCTGCAGAGTAACAACCTAATCGATTAGCCGTGTCCCCGGTTACGGACAAATGAGCCTCTGGAATTGGAGTATTTCGGATATCTCAACACTGAACTTAATAAATTAATTGAGGGGGTATTTAATAATTGGGAACGAGACATTGGTTGGCGGAACCATCTCAATAACTACCAACAATTTTGTAGTAATTGCAAACAAGTCCTTGTTGTAGAGAAAAACCGGCTTTTTCGCAAAACAATGAAACTTAGAGCCCCACAGCCAAATTGCATATAGTATTAGAAATTTTATTGTTGTTCTCTCTTCATGACTTGCCGGCATATTCAAAATGCTGACCTACACGGCTGCAACGTCTTATGTTGCAGAGGAGTTTTCCGATCAGGAGTGAGGCTACGATCCACGCTTGGCGATTGCCCTATGGAGTCGGATGGACTCGCTATTCGTCTACGCTTCCGCAGCTTTATTTACTTTATTTCTCATGAGTTGGCCTTCGGCCGAATTTATTATGATGTATAGCAACGAGAGGGGAGAGTGTTGTCCACGTACCCTCGTAGACCGAAAGCGGAAGCGTTAACACAACGCGGTTGATGTAGTCGTACGTCTTCACGATCCGACCGATCAAGTACCGAACGCACGGCACCTCCGAGTTCAGCACACGTTCAACTTGATGACGTCCCTCGAACTCCGATCCAGCCGAGTGTTGAGGGAGAGTTTCGTCAGCACGACGGCGTGGTGACGATGATGATGTTCTACCGACGCAGGGCTTCGCCTAAGCACCGCTACGATATTATCGAGGTGTAATATGGTGGAGGGGGGCACCGCACACTGCTAAGAGATCAATAGATCAATTGTTGTGTCTATGGGGTGCCCCCCTGCCCCCGTATATAAAGGAGCAAGGGGGAAGGCGGCCGGCCAAGGAGGAGGGCGCGCCAAGGGGGGAGTCCTACTCCCACCGGGAGTAGGACTCCCCCTTTCCTTGTTGGAGTAGGAGAGAAGGAAAGAGGGGGAGAGGGAGAAGGAAAAGGGGGCTGCACCCCTTGTCCAATTCGGACCAGAGGGGGGGTGCGCGCCTCCTTTCTTTTGGCCTCTCTCCTCTATTCCCGTATGGCCCAATAAGGCCCAATACTTCTCCCCGGCGAATTCCCGTAACTCTCCGGTACTCCGATAAATACCCGAATCACTCGGAACCTTTCCGAAGTCCGAATATAGTCGTCCAATATATCGATCTTTACGTCTCGGTCATTTCGAGACTCCTCGTCATGTCCCTGATCTCATCCGGGACTCCGAACTCCTTCGGTACATCAAAACATATAAACTCATAATATAACCGTCATCTAACTTTAAGCGTGCGGACCCTACGGGTTCGAGAACTATGTAGACATGACCGAGACACGTCTCCGGTCAATAACCAATAGCGGAACCTGGATGCTCATATTGGCTCCCACATATTCTACGAAGATCTTTATCGGTCAAACCGCATAACAAAATACGTTGTTCCCTTTGTCATCGGTATGTTACTTGCCCGAGATTCGATCGTCGGTATCTCAATACCTAGTTCAATCTCGTTACCGGCAAGTCTCTTTACTCGTTCCGTAATACATCATCCTGCAACTAACTCATTAGTTACAATGCTTGCAAGGCTTATAGTGATGTGCATTACTGAGTGGGCCCAGAGATACCTCTCTGACAATCGGAGTGACAAATCCTAATCTCGAAATACGCCAACCCAACAAGTACCTTTGGAAGCACCTGTAGAGCACCTTTATAATCACCCAGTTACGTTGTGACGTTTGGTAGCACACAAAGTGTTCCTCCGGTAAACGGGAGTTGCATAATCTCATAGTCATAGGAACATGTATAAATTATGAAGAAAGCAATAGCAGAATACTAAACGATCGTGTGCTAAGCTAACGGAATGGGTCAAGTCAATCACATCATTCCCCTAATGATATGATCCCATAATCAAATGACAACTCATGTCTATGGTTAGGAAACATAACCATCTTTGATCAACGAGCTAGTCAAGTAGAGGCATACTAGTGACACTCTGTTTGTCTATGTAATCACACAAGTATTATGTTTGCGGTTAATACAATTCTAGCATGAATAATAAACATTTATCATGAAATAAGGAAATAAATAATAACTTTATTATTGCCTCTAGGGCATATTTCCTTCAGTTACACCCCGTAGCTAGCTTAAGAACACAAGAACACTCAATACATCCACCAAAGCAGGACTAGGGTATTACGCATCCTCGCGGCCCGAACCTGGGTAAACGATCTGTGTGCTTCCTGTTAGACCTGCTCTTCTGACAACCCCGCGCCCGCCGACCATAGAAGGGATTTCAGTGATCCCATAGGTGTCGTTTCCCCGACATCTATGGCGCGCCAGGTAGGGGGCGCAGTCGTGAGAATTTGATCTAGCAGTTAGCCTAGCGGTTCTTCGTCGCCATGGCTTCCCAGGAAGAAGGCGACCAAGCTTGGCGGCACCATCTGCAGATGCGATGGACGCCCGTGCAACAACAGAAAAGCTAAGTCATGCCGAACTTTAAATATTTCCTTTTTATATAAGGTTATTACCCTCGAGGGTCCTGCCCTATGTATGGAAAACCTACACGCAAGGGGGCCCTTCCGCGATTGGCAACGCCCTTACTCTGTTTCGAATCCGCTCAATAGCTTAAGCGGCCGCGTCGAGAACAGCAGGGTAGCCTTCGCAATTGGCAATGCTCTCGATTCTGACTCGAGTCAAGCTCGAAGGTTCGAGCGGCCGCATTGGGAGCGGTAAGGTGGTTCGCCTGGCAGCAAGCACACCCGACAGGCCATTGGGGATCCGTCCCCGAGGAGCCGCCCTGGGTTTACGTGCCGGCAAGCCTACCCGATTAGCGTAGGGTGAACATACAAAGGGGGGATTGAATAGGAAAGTAACATGCATAATATCAAAAGTACTGCAGAGTTATATTACATCCATTGTTGCTGCGGTTCTAACTAAAGATAGAAGTTGTCTTGGTCATGGACCTGCAGCGGTGATGAGAAATGGGGTGCCTAATCCCGGTGCTGGCCCTCCACCCTCTCGATTCCGTCGATGCAGCTGATGATGGGCATGATACGCTCCTTGAGCACCGTGAGGTAGGCACCCTCCGGCAAGCTCTCCAGCGCGGCGGCGAAGTCGAGGTCGGGGTTCCAGTACGCCACCTTGGTGAGGACCTTGGTCATGGCACCCCGGCAAAGCCTCCGGGACTCGTCGGCCATAGAGGACGCCCGATCGGAGTGGAGCTGCTCTAGGGCCCCGAGGACACCATCGAAGAATAGGGTCAGCCTGGCATTGGAGGTCGTGTTGCGATCCGGGGCGTACCTCACGTTTGGCATACCCATGGAGGCCAGCTACGTGGTGATCCTGCCGGCAACGTCCTCGAGGCGGCTGATCCTGCGATTCTCGCCCTCCACAAAATCCTTGTGGTTGGCGGCCTCGTTCTTCCGCTGCTGCTTCTCGGCCTCCAGATTCTTGGCCAGGGTCCCTTCCCGGGCCTTGGCCTCCGAGAGCGTCTTCTCAAGACCCTCCAGCTTCAGCGTCAGATCTTTGATGGAGTCGTTGGCCTTGGAGAGCTGCTCAGCCTTGCCGAGTACTGCGCCCTGCGCCTCCACCAGGGCACCGTTGAGCGTGTTCTTCTCCTCGGCCAGCTTCAGGGTCTGGTCCTTCAGCCTGTCCCGCTCCACCTCCAGCTCCTTCACCTTGTCGGCGTGAACCAGAGCCTGGGCATCGAGCGCCTCCCTGTGCCTCTGCTCCAGCTCTTGGGTCCGCTGCACGACGAGCTTCTCCACCTCCTCATCCTTGCCGCGGAGCGTTGTGGCAAGCTTCTCCTCACGCGCGGCAAGGTCCTCCTCCTGGGAGTTCAGCGTGTCCTGGTGCTGGGTCCGAGCGGCCTCGGCTGCGGCGGCCAAGATCTCCGTCGTCTCCTGGGCCTTCTCGAAGTCGGCCCGCTTCATGGTGAGCTCCACGTCACGCTTGGCCAGCTCACCCTGGGCGACCTTCAGCTCCTCACAAGCCTGGCAGAACCAAGTCTGCGTCTCGGCGACGCGCACCTTGAGGTCCGCCTCCGCCTTGTCCACCGCTCCCATCCTGGACTTGGCCTTGTCCAGACGGGCGCGGTGGAGCGCCTGGAGCTTCCGAAAATTGGCGCCCATGGCCTGGAGAACTGCTCCTCCTGAGAACCGTCGCCACCGGTGCTCGGCTCGTCAACGACCTCGAGCCCGGCGGCGACAAGCACCTCCTCGTCGAACACCTCTCCCTCGACGGGCGCCCTGGAGCTCGACGCCCCTGGAAGGTGGAAGAAAAGGTCGTCACCCACCCTCAGATACCTGCCGGAGCCAGAGGCAGCGGAGGAGGAAGGCTGGTCATCAACCACCTCCTCCTCGGCAGTGGCCTTGCCGGCCTCCCCATCAGGCCCCTTGCCGGCCAGCTCCGCAGTAGCCTTGCCGGCTCCCCGGCAGGCCCCTTGGCGGCGTCCTCAGCACCGCCCTTAGCGTCCTCCTCGGCGGCGATCTTCTCGGCCTCCGCCTCGGCTGCCTTGGCGACATCCTCGATGACGGTGTCTATGTCCTCTGGGTCCACCGAGGGGGATCTGGATACCGAGAAGGGGATGAGGCGAGGCCAAGACCAAGAATTCACAAAGAACAGAAAAAGGAATAGGGACGGAAGGCGAGTAACTTACCCGTGCCGGGCTGAGAAGCAGAGGTCCCCTCCCCACCAACATTTAGCGCCAAGGCGAAGCCACCAGCGCCCGAGTTCGCCTCCTCCTCCTCCGTGTACATGGTCTCGGTGCTTGGTGCCCTTGCCGGGGACGCCCCTCGGGGCGGCGTGGTCGATGGGGGCGGCGTGTTGGTGGTAGCCCTCTGTGGCTCGTCCTACTGTTGTCCTCCTCCTGCAACCACGGCAAGGTCAGCGCCAAAGGATCGTACCACCGACACACGTCGACGTGGGGTGAGTGATGAGCTTACGCTGGGGGCTGTGCCGGGGGCTGCTGTCCGGGCTGCTCAACACCACCAGCGGTGTGCCGGAAGTACCTGCCGGGGGCTGGCCGCTCGCCGAAGCCCTGGACCTCTTCACCCTCTGGGCCAGTGTCTCCGCATCCCTGCAAGGAAGAAGAACAGGTCAAGACAAGTGGCAGAGATTGAGGAGACGGAGATGACAAAAAGGAGCAAGATACTTACTCGTCCTCCACCTCCTCCTCTACTGCCTTCCTCTTCCTCCTTGGGCTGAGGGATCCGAAGTCGAAGAAGACCTCCGCGTCGACATCTGCCAGAGGAGGGGAAGACGACGGAGTCCGAGGGCGCTTGGAGGAAGAAGAGGTAGTTGCCTTCTTCGTCGCCATCGCGGCCTTCACCAATTTCTTTGCAGCCGCGGCCCTCGTTTGGCGCGTGGAGGCCTCCTGGGCTTGCTGGGGCTCCACGACCCTGCCGGGCCGAACTGGCTCGCCAGAGGTGGCCCGCCGCAGGACTCGCCCACTCCCCGTGGCCAGAGGGTCGACGGCTTCGGCCTCCTCCGACGATGACTCGTCGACCACATCTTCAACGAGAGGGGCTCCGGTGCCGGCACTGCTAGCCTCCTCAGCGGCCTCCGCCCACTGGGCGAGCTCCTTCTCCTCCGCTTCTGCCGCGGCCTTGTCCTCCACGCCGCAGGCGCTGCCGGCCTCCTTGGCGAGCTCCGCCTCCACTGCCCTTGCGGCGATGTAGTCCAGCTCCGCCTAGGTGGTGTCCTGGACGAGCCGCGGCTCGGTGGTGACATACTTCTCCTCCAAGGTGTCGAAAAACACCTACACCTGGTCCTCCGGTGGCTCGACCCAACTTGGGACGAGGCCATGCGCGTTGAACTCCGGCATCATGGCAATGATGTCGCTTCGGCGCGAGTTGTTTCTCAGCGGGCCACCCCCGCCGGCAATTTGAACAAGGGCCCCTTGGCGACCTTGTCGGGCTTCGCGGCCTTGCCGGACCGCTCGACCTCGCCATGGTGGTTCACGTCGAGCTGAAAGAGCCGGTGGCAGAAGTGGGTGTGCCCCATCACCGTGAAGTTGTGGTCCAGGCCGGGGCGGAGCCTCATGATGTCGGCGGCATTCGTGAAGAGCCGGGCCGGCCTCCCCTTGTTGTGCAGCGGAGCGATTTGGCGGCGGATGAAATCCGCCCCGATCATCTCAAGGGTGAGCCCGGCCTCGGTGAGGCAAAGGATCCTGGTGGAGGCGACCGTGAGCTTCTTGTCATTGACGTCGACATCTCTCCAGTCGCTTCTTTGGACCGGCGGCGCCTGGCGAACCTCGCAGAATGCTGGTGGATCCTTCTCCTCAATCCAGCACCATCGGTCTCGCCACTCCTCCCACCTCTCTTTCTGGGCACCGTCCGGATATATCTCCTTCTCCTGGGTCCTAGGGATCCAGGTGATGCAACCGGAAATGGCGCCCCCTTTTTGGATGCTAGGGAAGAAATAGTGGTGGAAGAGCGCCATGTTGGGATGCACCCCGGCGAAACCCTCGCAGAGGTGCGCAAAAAGATCCATACACGCCACAACGTTTGGAGTAAAATCCAGAAGGTGGAAGCCGTAGGTGTGCATGATGTCGCTGAAGAAATCAGAGAAGGGGGGCAGAGGCCGTAAGAAAAGTAGTCGACGAAGAACGGGTACCGATCCGGGCCGGCTTCGGCGAAGGCAGCGGGGATGATGCGCGTGGCCGGATGCCCCGTCGTCTCCCTTCCCGTCTTGCACCCCCACAGGTGCTTGAAGTAGTCTCGGAGCTCGATTGCGTCGACCGTCGACAGGAAGTAGGCATGCTGCGTCCGCCGCACCGCCAGCCCGCTCTCCGGCGGCTCCTTCTCCCCGGCGTCCTTGGCCACTCCCTTGCCTCTGCTAGTCTTGGGTGCCATGGCGGCTGGGAAGCAAGGAATGGAGGATGGCAAAGGCGCGGCGGCGGCGGCCGAAGGCAAGAGCTCGAGAAGGAGGAAGAAGGGGACGGCGGTTCCGAGACTGGGGAAAGCACGAAGGGTAAATGAGAAGTGTGCCCGTGGTTATCCCTTTTATGGGAAAGGCGCGGGCCACCTCTTTTCCCATTAACTGCGATGTGACGCATGCGTGCGGAAACCGCCCCACGCATGACCCCCACGTCACGCACACCCCTCCACGTCGCGCGTTCAACGTGGGTCGTGGGGACGCGCAGCAGACAAAACAGTTACTGCAGTAAAAATCCGCCCCACCTGCCCGCACACCGTTCTGGGCCTGGCCCAACAACGCTTCGTGCTTATGTGTGGCCCAGGCCCGGGGGCTCCTGTCGGTGCACAAAAGTAGGGGCTCTTCTTTTTACCCCTTTACTTGTGCACGGGCAGTCAGAGCCACGCGCCGCGGCCACACCTAGCAGGGCAGAAGAGGGAAGCCGAAGCGCAAGACAACCGAGGCAATGCCAAGACCAGAAACACCAAAGAGCAAGAGGGCTAGGTGGGCTCCCCCGGCAAGGCTCTTGCCGGGGTGGCCTCCGCGGCCCCGGCAAGAGCCTTGCCGGGGCAGCTTGCCCAATGCTAGTGGAGCGAGCCACCCTTGAGCCCGTGGGTTCCAACACCAGCCAACCAACTACATTGGACCAGGGCTCGGGAGGCACCTCCGTGGTGGCATGCAGATCTTCGTCAAGATCATGAACACACAAGATCAGATGAGGACCAGAAGACGGCGACCCTCGGCGGGATCCTAGCCGAGGAGATCCACAAGACCCCCGGCAAGCGCCTTGCCGGGACGACTGCGACGCCACGGCAAGACCCTTGCCGGGCCGCCCGCAAGACCCTTGCCGAGGGCATCAGCGGGGCCACTGTCAGGACCGCACCAGCCAAGACTCCATCGCCGTCCCCAAGCAGCTGCTAGCTCAACCAGCTGGGCAGGCACCTGCGTGGCGACGGGCGGCCTCTACACCAACTCAGCAAGCACCTGCGTGGTGGCGTGCAAATCTTCGTGAAGGCTCCACCACCGCGCCACCTCAGCTGCCTGCCTACCTACATGGCACCGCACGCATCGCTGGCTTGGGCGCGTGTCGAAGCGAGGTGGAGAGGCGACAGACGGGACGGGCCTCGTTCCCGTCCCCAATAAAGCTTATGGACACCTAAGTAGCGCATTTAATGCACTTTGTCCCGTAACGCCGGGCGATAAGCTCGCGCGCTGTGCACCTTTCCACCTTCTGTGTGCCACTGTGGCAACCCCTTTTGCCTATAAAAGGAGGCCCAAGGCGACCAGGAGGAGGATTCGGCTTTTTTGGGCAAGTTACACCCCGTAGCTAGCCCAAGAACACAAGAACACTCAATACATCCACCAAAGTAGGACTAGGGTATTACGCATCCTCGCGGCCCGAACCTGGGTAAACGATCCGTGTGCTTCCTGTTAGACCTGCTCTTCTCACAACCCCGTGCCCGCCGACCGTAGAAGGGATTCCAGTGATCCCATAGGTGTCGTTTCCCCGACAAGACCCTTGGCGCATTGTGCTTCAGCGCCGCGGATCAAGATAGACATGTCAGCGCCGAGAGGCTGCAGCTCACCGCACAACGTGATCGTGAAGGAAATTTGCCCTAGAGGCAATAATAAAGTTGTTATTTATATTTCCTTATATCATGATAAATGTTTATTATTCATGCTACAATTGTATTAACCGGAAACTTAGTACATGTGTGAATACATAGACAAAACAGAGTGTCCCTATTATGCCTCTACTTGACTAGCTCATTAATCAAAGATGGTAAAGCTTCCTGACCATAGACATGTGTTGTCATTTGATGAATGAGATCACATCATTAGAGAACGATGTGATGGACAAGACCCATTCGTTAGCTTAGCATAATGATCGTTAAGTTTTATTGCTATTGCTTTCTTCATGACTTATACATATTCCTCTGACTATGAGATTGTGCAACTCCCGAACACCGGAGGAACACCTTGTGTGCTATCAAACGTCACAACGTAACTGGGTGATTATAAAGATGCTCTACAGGTGTGTCCGAAGGTGTTTGTTGGGTTGGCATAGATCGAGATTAGGATTTGTCACTCCGTGTATCGGAGAGGTATCTCTGGGCCCTCTCGGTAATGCTCATCACTATAAGCCTTGCAAGCAATGTGACTAATGAGTTAGTTACGGGATGATGCATTATGGAACGAGTAAAGAGACTTGCCAGAAACAAGATTGAACTAGGTATGATGATACCGACGATCGAATCTCGGGCAAGTAACATACCGATGACAAAGGGAATGACGTATGTTGTTATGCGGTTTGACCGATAAAGATCTTCGTAGAATATGTAGGAACCAATATGAGCATCCAGGTTCCGCTATTGGTTATTGACCGGAGATGTGTCTCAGTCATGTCTACATAGTTCTCGAACCCGTAGGGTCCACACGCTTAACGTTTGATGATGATTTGTATTATGAGTTATGTGTTTTGGTGACCGAAGTTTGTTCGGAGTCCCGGATGAGATCATGGACATGACGAGGAGTCTCGAAATAGTCGAGAGGTAAGGATTGATATATTGGAAGGTTATATACGGACACATGAATGGTTCCGAAGAGGTTCGGGGAGTTTTTGGAGTACCGGGAGCTTACGGGAACCCCCCGGGAAATTTAATGGGCTTCATGGGCCATAGTGGAGAGGAGGAGGCAGGCCACGGGAGGTGGCGCGCGCCCCCCTTGCCCAATCAGAATTGGACAAGGGGTGGGGGGCGCGGCCCCCCTTTCCTTCTCCCTCTCCTCCTCTTTCCCCTTTCGCTTCTCCGTTGGAAAGAAGAGGGGGGGCGAATCCTACTAGGAGTGGAGTCCTAGTAGGACTCCCCCCTTGGCGCGCGCCCTCCTGGCCGACCGCCTCCTCCTCCCCTCCTTTATATACGGGGGCGGGGGGCACCCTAAAGGCAAATCAATTGTTCACTTAGCCGTGTGCGGTGCCCCCCTCCACAGTTTACGCCTCCGGTCATAGCATCGTAGTGCTTAGGCGAAGCCCTACGCGGATCACATCACCATAACCATCACCATGCCGTTCTACTGACGGAACTCTCCTTCGACCCTCTGCTGGATCAAGAGTTCGAGGGATGTCATCGAGTTGAACGTGTGCTGAACTCGGAGGTGCCGTATGTTCGGTACTAAGATCGGTTGGATCGTGAAGACGTTCGACTACATCAACCGCGTTAACCTAACGCTTTCGCTTTCGGTCTATGAGGGTACGTGGACACACTCTCCCCCTTTCATTGATATGCATCTCCTAGATAGATCTTGCGTGATTCTAGGAATTTTTTTGAAATTGCATGCTACGTTCCCCAACAGATCGATGGCTCACCACAGAGCAAGCTAGGCGCGTCCGTGATAACCCATGTATAGGGGATCGCAACAGTTTTCGAGGGTAAAGTATTCAACCCAAATTTATAGATTCGACACAAGGGGAGCCAAAGAATATTTGTAAGTATTGGCAGCTGAGTTGTCAATTCAACCACACCTGGAGATTAATTATCTGCAGCAAAGTGATCACTAGCAAAGTAGTTTGATAGTTTTGATAATAGAAGCAGTGGCAGCAATAGTGACGGTAACAGTGATATAAGTGATTTTGTAGCAAGTGCAACAGTAATGATATCAGTAGTAACTTAGCAGAAACAATATAGGATAAATTCGTAAGCATTGGATCGGTAATTTGTTGGATGATATTCATCACATAACAGTCATAACCTAGGGCGATGCGGCACTAGCTCCAGTTCATAAATATAATGTAGGCATGTATTCCGTAAATAGTCATACGTGCTTATGGAAAGAACTTGCATGACATCTTTTGTCCTACCCTTCTGTGGCAGCGGGGTCCTATTGGAAACTAAGGGACATTAAGGCCTCCTTTTAATAGAGAACCGGTACAAAGCATTAACACACGATGAATACATGAACTCCTCAAACTACGGTCATCACCAGGGTGGTCCCGACTATTGTCACTCCGGGGTTGCCGGATCATAACACGTAGTAGGTGACTATAACTTGCAAGACCGGATCTAGAACATGGATATAATGGTGATAACAGAAACGGTTCAGATCTGAAATCATGGCACCCGGGCCCAAAGTGACAAGCCTTAAGCATGGCAAAGTCATAGCAACATCAATCTCAGAACATAGAGAGATAGAGGGCGAGCGAGGGGAGGATGTAGATGAGAATGCAGGCGGGACAACGTGAGCAAGGTAGTATTTATTGGCGGCCAGAATCTAGATCAACGGGAACAGTACACACGGCAGTCACCTGAATTTACGAGTACTGTAGTTTGAATTACACACGATTCCGGCAGCAAAAGCCATGTGTGAACTTAATAGCTGATGGTTTCCAATACAGAACCGTGTCTGATTAATAACCCGTGCCACTCACCTTCCAAACCTCGAGGCACGAAATAGAGTGTCAAACGTGTGGGCCCGGTTGTCTCGCCAGATCTTTACATTTTCTTTTTTGACCAGATATTTACATCGCGTGATCATTTTTTAATTTTTTGGAATTTAAATGCCATGGCACTCCATGCATGTGTCAAAGCCGTGACACCAATATGTTTGAAAATTTGTTCTAATTTACTGCACATGGAATTAACTCGAACACAAGCACAATTTTTTTTTCAAACCGTTATGGTTAGTTGCTGCTTGTAGATGTAGTTCAAATTTGGATTACGATCATTAAATGGCTCAAAAATCACTTAAATGTCTTAAAAGGTCAAATGACCACCGAAATTTTCCAAATTTTGACCTGATAGTTGTATTAGTGCACGTTAACTGTAGAAAATTTTTGAAGGCCATAAGAGGAAGCTATCGTCGATTCGTCATCAAACATGCATTGTTCCCTCTCGGAACCACGAGCCTTCTAGTGAGTTGCTCTAGTTTGTAAGGGGTCTGTGTCCAAACTTTTGTCATAATGGCCAATTTTTTACCACATCATCTTGGTGGCATGACCTTACGTCAAGCAAGGTTTCATGTGTTTCTGATTTTTTTTTTGGAATTTAAATGGCATGGCACTCCATGCATGTGTCCAGACTGTTACAAAAATATGTTTGAAAATTCCTTCCAATTTACTGCACACGGAATTAACTCGCACACAAGTACACAAATATGATTTTTCAAATCGTTATGGTTAGCTGTTGCATGTAGATGTAGTTCAAATTTGGATTACGGTCAGTAAATGGCTAAAAATCACTTAAATGTCTTTAAAAGGTCAAATGACCCCTGGAATTTTCAAAATTTTCACATGACAGTTGTATTAGTGCACGTTAACTGTACAAAAAAATTGAAGGCCATAAGAGGAAGTTATCTCCCGTTCGTCATAAAACATGCATTGTTCCCTCTCGGTACCATGAACCTTCTAGTGAGTTGCTCCGGTTTGTGAGGGGTGTGCGTCCAAACTTTCGTCAAACATGACAAAATTTTGACCACATCATCTTGGTGGCATGACATTACATCAAGCAAGGTTTCATGTGTTTCTGATCATTTTTTAATTTTTTGGAATTTAAATGGCATGGCACTCCATGCATGTGTCCAGGCCATGACACCAATATGTTTGAAAAATCCTTCCAATTTACTGCACACAGAATTAACTCGCACACAAGTACTCAAATATCATTTTTCAAACCGTTATGGTTAGCCGTTGCATGTAGCTGTAGTTCAAATTTTAATTACGGTCATTAAATGGCTAGAAAATAACATAATGTCTTTAAAAGGTCAAATGACCATTGGAATTTTCCAAATTTTCACATGACAGTTGTATTAGTGCACGTTAACTGTAGAAATCTTTTGAAGGCCATAAGAGGAAGCTATCTCCCGTTCATCATCAAAATGCATTGTTCCCTCAGAACCACGAACCTTCTAGTGAGTTGCTCCGGTTTGTGAGGGGTGTGTGTCCAAACTTTCGTCAAACATGACAAAATTTTGACCACATCATCTTGGTGGCATGACATTACATCAAGCAAGGTTTCATGTGTTTCTGATCTTTTTTTTTTAATTTTTTGGAATTTAAATGGCATGGCACTCCATGCATGTGTCCAAGCCGTGACACCAATATGTTTGAAAATTTCCTTCCAATTTACTGCACATGGAATTAACTGGCACACAAGTACACAAATATCATTTTTCAAACCGTTATGGTTAGCCGTTGCATGTAGATGTAATTCAAATTTGAATTACGGTGATTAAATTTCTATAAAATCACATAATGTCTTTAAAAAGTCAAATGACCTCTGGAATTTTCCAAATTTTCACATGACAGTTGTATTAGTGCATGTTAACTGTAGTAATTTTTTGAAGGCCATAAGAGGAAGCTATCTCCCGTTTGTCATCAAATATGCATTGTTCCCACTCGAAACCAGGAGCCTTCTAGTGAGTTTCTCCTGTTTGTGAGGGCCGTGTGTCCAAACTTTCGTCAAACATGCCAATTTTTTTACCACATCATCTTGGTGGCATGACATTACATCAAGCAAGGTTTCATGTATTTATGATCTTTCTTTAATTTTTTGGAATTTAAATGCCATGGCACTCCATGCTTTGTGTCATAGCCATGAGACCAATATGTTTGAAAATTCCTTCCAATTTACTAAACATGGAATTAACTCGCACACAAGTACACAAATATGACTTTTAAAACCGTTATGGTTAGCTGTTGCATGTACATGTAGTTCAAATTTGAACTACGGTCATTAAATGGCTAGAAAATCACTTAAATATCTGAAAAGGTCAAATGACCCCTGAAATTTTGACATGACAGTTGTATTAGTACTATAAATTTTCTCGCACATTTAAAACACCATCTGTTGCAACTTTACTCCAAATTCGTCTTTCACAGCTAATAAAAAATATCAACAACATCACACATGGTTTTTTTGTGGGAACCGTTTGCGTCTTCCTCCTTAAGCTTCGCTGGCTCGTTTGCTCCAGTGCCGGCAACCCTTGAATCCACGAATCCCGATCCCCATTCCCGCAACCCATTCTTTCAAAGATGACACCGTGGAAACGCTTCGTGAGGGCCCGTACGGTGGCTGCGTCCTCCTCGAGCGCCGCCGCCTGCGCCTAGAGCGCGGCCGCCTACGCCGAGAGTGCCGCCGCATCTGCTGAGAGGGTGTCTGCGCCAACCGACAGGGCAACTGCAGCAACCGAGACAGCTGCAGCAGCTGCTGCGACGGCGGCTGCAAACACCGAGAGCGCTCGAGCTGCCGTCCGTGCTGCCGATGTCGCCCTGGCCCGGGTCGAGGCCATCCACGCCAAGATCGAGGATGCACACGCCAAGATATTCTAGGCCACCTCGGAATCCAGCATGCGACCCACGTCCGGAAAGGCGATGGTGGCCATGGAGCACCTGCTTCCTCATGAGATCGCCGAGCTGGAGCTGGAGATGCAGGAGGTGGCGAAGATTGAGGAGCATCGGGAGGAGTTGTGTGTGGCGAGGTCGAGGTATAGAAGAGTATGTCCGTCGAGAAATCAGCGGTGGATTACCAACGTGAGCTCTAGCGCAGCCACTACTACGAGTACTACAACCTTGGTATCCATAAGTGGCTGCTACAAGTACTACAACCTTGGTATCCATAAGCAGTAGCTTCAGATCCTAAAATTCATCAGCACTGCAGCCACATAATTTTCACTCCTGTCTATTTCCCCTTTCATATCATTCAACTCTTTTTTTATTGGATGTTCATAAACACCAAAAATCTCAAGGATTTACATGGACATTAGAAATTAAACTTGCCTTTGCATTCTATTTGTAAACTGCACCAAAAGAGAGAAGCCACAAGCATCTAGGGCGAAGATGAACTCACATCGTATGTACACTGGGAAGCATGCATATGAAAGTTAGAAGCATACGTTTACCTATGGTTCTAATCACTATGAATAGAATTAGCAACTACTATTTATTCGTTACTTGAATGGAATCAACAGCAACTTTCATGCATTGCATATACGACGGCTGGCCCTATATGCCTCTGCCTTATCTCGTAACTACTACTAATAATTGTTGACTGGGCTCGGCTGCTGTCTAAACAAAGACAACCGCATTCAAGCACAGGGCAGTACCTCCTAAGACTGAAGCTTTAATTAACAAAAGCAAGCATCTGCCAATTTATTGAAGGAAGAACACCACGCCTGAAACACAGCAGGCCTATCAACTTAATCCAGACATATAAATCTGTGGTCACACCACCACCATCACACCTAAAAACTTAGGAAAAGTCTATAGTCCATGTCACAATTATAAATACTCTGTTTTCACCTTAAACTATCATAAAAGAGAAATAAAAATACAAGAGTAATATAATGCAGACCAATGCACAACACAACAGGTGAAGATTTCCAAAGATAAGCAATCAGATCAGTTCAGTTGCACACAACATGTTCATACAACTACTTCCACAAACAGTTCTAGTAGGCTTTCATAAACTCACTTGCACCAATCCATCCCTTGCGAGTAAACAGCAACCGCTACCCAATCACTTATCCAGAATGACCCAAAGCACCAAACTGAACATAACTCTATGACCACACTGTTCTGAAATATTTTTCTTCTTCAAGCTAATTAATAAATTAATAAATTCACCCAAACTAAATTATCTTCTTAGCTTCTCTAATGGAGCATAGTAAGCACTTGTCGTTGCTGTCTGGACCCTTTTTAGGCAGTGATGCATGCGCATTTTACACAGTAGCTTGCATAACCTGCTCAGCTTGCTTAACCCAGAGATATAATGACCACCAGGGTGGGCCCTGAGTCATAGAATAACTGTACGATCCCATGTGTCAGTAACCTGATCTGCAACCCAAGCGCACAAATAGACATGCAAGGAGAAGCAGGATGACACCTACCAATAGATACGATGGTGTGTTACAGAATTGAAAGGCAAAAGAACCAAATGGATTCATCTCAAGCAAGGCAGCAGGAATGCAACTAACCCTCGCGTCTTCCTTGCAGTACGAAGAGAACATTAGAGAAGCAAAGTAAATGCAAAATAGGGACTCGGTGGGCTAAATCTGACAGATGGCATCAACCAAGATATTACAAGGAGCTAACATGTTATTAGCCTCCATGCAACTGTTCAGAGATCACCGTCATACTGCACTTGGTCAGCTGAACGATCCTCCCACCTGCCATAAGAGGAGCTTACCAAAGTAAGCTGACTAAAAATTAAGAAACAAGAACAAGCGGAACATCGCAAGGCAAAACACTCAAAGCACCAACCTGCTCATTGTCGCTTGAGCCCAGTGCACTGTCACAAACATAGGCGGTTCTAGAGAAAGAGAAGAAATAACATTGTAAGAATCATGAGGGGCCGGCTCGAGGAGTGTGGTGAGGTCGGATCAGGGTACCTGAGGTGTCCTGCACCTTGCTTCATCAGACCCTGGGATTCCATGGAACAATCGTATCAAAACAAGTAAACCAGGTCGGCTAAGATTATTAGAAGAGATGCACCACATTAAATAATTATAGTACAAAAAATAATTTTTACGAAGAAATGAAAGGCAAAACCGATTTACATCAAATCTTAGATTCCCTCAAAAGACAAAAATAGAAAGAGAGTATTGGGATAAATTATTGAATATGTTCAAGTGAAGAATGCATACCCAGGGGTTTTACCCCCCCCCCCCCCCCACACACACACACACACATCATGTTCTTCCCTCTAGTGTACAGCTTCTTATGTGAAGGCTGTACCAAAGTACATGAGGTTAGTTCTTTTTCACAGTAATAATCTTAATTGTGGGACATCACTATGTAATATCTCAGAGCTGGTAAAAAAAGACTTAGACATTATTGAGGGTTTGTGATAGGATGGTATGCCATCGACAAGTTAAGGTGATAAAAAAATTGGTGTATTTTCTATTATGGGCAAAGAAGCAAGAGTTTCACTATTACAAATTGTAAGAAACTGATCTTCAGAGCATATTTTGACATGTGAGTTGGCTTTTACATGGCAAATAATTACAGTGAAGAAGTGGTAACCTATACATATATGCAATGCAGTCTAATTCTAGTTCTTATCATTACTGCATTGTTCTGCAAAAAGTAGGAGCATCACAATATATTAGTGCAAGTTCAGGACTGCGTTCACTCTTCCTTTAAAAAATTATGCAAGGTGACTCTGGTAACCATATACCAGTTTACAAAATATATAACATTGAATCATATACCAGTTTACAAAAATCCATACGTTTGTATTATTATTCGAACTATCTAATGAAAGAAGGCAGCAACTAACACATAAATTCATTAGAAAGAGATGGTATTCCAGATAGCGCCCCGGACAACGCTTCATTACCAAGAGATTATGCAGGAACTATAATGCAAATACCTGCAAAGAACTTTACCATAAGCCTGCTTGGAACCAAAATCACACTTTCATGTTTCATGCACACAGGTAGTCAAGAGCAACAAATAAGAATCCATAATCTGATGGCATAATTAGACAGGAAAGGTTTAGCATTTGCTATTCTGTTGTAAATTATTGTTTTGATCACTTGACAAGCACATGAAGGTTTTATTTCTTCCAAGCTATTATACTCGACCTTAACAGCATATTGAACATCAATCTTACCAACTTGGCAACTTGCTTAGATGCCCCAAAATCGGCAAGCTTAATGCAGCCTTTGTTATCAACAAGAATGTTTGCACCCTGTAAAACAATCCCATGATCACCAAGATAATTAGCACAACCAAACAATCAATGACACAAAGATTCTAGTATATTCAGGCTTCAGAGTTTTTACCTTAATGTCTCTATGTATTATTGCATTGCTATGCAGATATTCCAACCCTTGCAAAATCTGCCTAGTATACTTCCTATTGACCTGATCAAAATACGCAACGAATCAGTTTCTCCTCTGCGAGTCAAATCACAGAAAACCGCATGATTGATGGTTACTTATTGCCTCCGGGAATGAACCGAGTTTTCCAAGAAGCGACTGGATAGACCCTCCAGGAACAAACTCCAGCAGGATATTCAGTGTGTCTTCCTCACGGACAGTCCCGAGGTACCTCTTCTCAAATCACAGGAAGTAGATCAAACAACTGCAGTCTAGCAGTCAAGTATAGAGTATCTAAAATGTAATCGATCTTTCATCTACTAACCACAATATTGGGGTGTGAAAGGTTCTTGAGGAGCTTCACTTCTTCCTCAAGTTCTCTTATATGCGCCTAATCGTAGAAACAAAAGCCACAAATCACCTCACATGAAGGAAAGCCTCAACAACTAAATTGGTAACCAAATCGGTCGGAGAAGTGCTACTCACTTGGGCCTTACCACGGCTATCACTTGCATTACACTGCTATGCATATACTAATCATTTGAATTTATTCCTAGAAGGTAAATAAAGAACGGAAGCTTAAGTACAACCACTGATTTCTGTCAACTTCCCAAAACAAAGCATCTGAAGCTATATTAATATGCAAGCCCAAATTCCCATATACTTTATTATGGAGGAAAACAACCATATCAGAGATAAACATGAATCATCACTTACTTTTGCTGTTGTTGTTGGAAAGAGCATGACTTCCTGATGTGTGCTTCGTTTCGTTCTTCTACAACCGAACTCTGTAATAAAGAACAAACTAATAAGGCACACACTCAGTACTGGTAACATCTGTAATCGATGGATGGTAATTATATTCGAACGCCCTTGGAAAGGAAACATAAACCTGGGTTGATCGGCGCTGTTCTGAAACAGCTGTATGCAGGCAGTGGAGATAGTTGAGCAGGCTGCCATGCTTGTGACAAAGCGGGTGGTCTGTACATATGTGACAACTAAGAAGGGTTCAAAAGTTAGCGTGACAACGTGTATAATATCAAAACCGAGACATATGTTTACCATCGACATCTTCAGTAGCATCTAACTCTTCTTCCTTGACCGTTACTTCCTGGAAACAAACATCCAAGCTATTAAATTGTTTGATTTCACTGTATTTAATTTGAGAGGATTAACTGTAAAGCATCGTTAGATTTCACTGTATTTAATTTGAGAGGATTAACCGAGACACAGGACAAAATTTGCTCATACAAAATTGATGTGCAGATGTAACAATCAGGCATCCGTTTATACTATCCAGGAGCTCAGAGTTTAGTAACTCTACTACATATGATAGCAGGTAATATCTATGGTAGGGTGTGTCTTGTACCCACAAGACTAATGTCAATTTGTTTGTAAGACATGCATAATCACTTTTCTTGGCCGACTTGAGGCTATAATGAGAAGTTAAAAAACACTATCTATTATAAATTCTATTGTATGCGGCGTGCAGACATTTAAAACACCTATGTTTTCTGACGAAATGAATGGTAATGGCTGATTACTAATTTCCTAAATCGGTTTTTTTCTTCGAAACCTAATTCGCGATAAACAGGCCTAAATGGGAAAACGGAGGGTGGATGTACAATTATGACAGCTAGCTCATACAGAGGCATGAAGAACATCCTCTGTTCGCATGACCAACATCATGTACTGCTCTGTCAGACCACAAGATTAAAACAAACACTTTTGAAACCTTCGTTTACAAATTTAGCTTTTGTCAGTGGGTAATAGAAATACAAAATCATGTCACGTGCTCTCTTACACAGAAAAATCAAACATCAAGCGTGACTGTATTTAAGAGAGAGAGAGAGTTCACCTTGTTCATCTTTATCAATCTCATTCTCAAAATTCTTCTTCTACTCTCCACAAGTAACCAGAATATGAGAATCAAAATTAGATTATCAGAAAACTGGAAAATCAAGGACGCAGATGGGCATCACAGATTGGAGAGGAGGAGGGAAGAAGCGAAGGTGAGGAGGAGGGGCACGACTGCTACCTGTAGACATGCGTGGCTTCAGAGGGTTGCTCGCCCCCACCCCTTGCTTATGCTGTCGTGGCCCTGTCTAGGTCAATCGGAGAAGCTCAGGTGGTCGCCATCTCCCCAACCGACGAGCGCCCCCAGCTTCTCCCGCCTGCGCGCACCTGCCCGGCCCTTCTCCTCCATCGCTGCCCACAGGCTAAGCCCGAGCAGCCCCATCCCCCTGACTTGTGGAGGCAGGAGCGGAGGAGGCGGCGGGGATATTCCTCCCTAGACGCCCCCACTCTCTCCTCCTCCTCCTCCCCCGTCTCATCCACCCCTCCTCGTCCCGGATCCCGCCGAATCCGAGGCTTGTGGGCGCGGAGGCGAGCTTCTCCGGCGGCGGCGGCGGCAGGAGAGGAGGCGGGGGTCGCGGGGAAGATGCGCGGGCTAGGTCACCGGCATCGGCGGCGAGCTTCTCCGGCGGCGGCGGCAGGAGAGGAGGCGGGGGTCGCGGGGGAGACGCGCGGGCCAGAGCTGACCGGAACCGGCCGGCGCGATGGGGAGAGAGAGGGGTTAGCGAGAGAGAAAGAGAGAGGAGGGCGACGAGGAGGGGGAGGCGAGTGGGACGGGAGGCGGCGGCTAGGTCTTCTCCACGGGAGGCTGCCTTTTATACGCCTGGATGCGAAATGATGAAAATGCCCCTGGCGGGGCACCAAAATAATAGGCGGTGGCACGAGTACTCACTAGTAGAAAAAAGACTTTCGTTCGGGCCTGGCCAGCCCATTAGTCCCGGTTCTTATACGAACCGGGACCAATTGGTGCATTCGTCCCGGTTCGTGAGCCCAGGTGGCCGGCCGGGGCCTCGTGGGCTTTGGTCTCGGTTCGTCTGGACCCATTTGTCCCAGTTCTAGGCACGAACCGGGACCAATGGCTCGCTCCTGGCCCACATCCATTGGTCCCGGTTCCAGCCACGAACCAGGACAAATGAGTTGCCTATATATAGCCCATCGCCGGCGAGCAGAGCACTCCACACTGCTCTGTTTTTGCTGGCTGGCGAGGGGAGGGCATTTGGGTGCTCTAGCTCACCTCCTATGCACATGAGGTGTTCGATGAAATGTCCGAGCCACACTAGTTAATATTTCTTCTCTCGAAACTCGACCTCCGAGCTCCATTTTCCCCAAGATTTTTCTAGGTTTAGCGGTCTGTCACGTCCCGTCCCCGTCTTCACCGCCGTCGATCTCCCGCGCCGATCTCGTCGCCGGCACCACCGTGGTGAGCCTCTTGTTCTTATCTTCTTTCTGAAAGAAAAAATTCTTACTTGAGATAGATACTTGTCTAATTTTCTTACTTTTATTATTCCTTGTTATTATATAGTGCGATGGTTCTGGTATCCGCCCCCGTCGGCCCTCGTCATGTCTATGATTCGGATGTGGTATATATTATCTTTTTATAACTATTTGGTTCATTTATTGTTTATGACAATTATGCCGACCAACGTGACATAGATTTTATTTATGTAGGAGGTGGTGGAACCGGAAATTCCAACCGACCCTATTGTCGAGAGGTTAAATTTAGTCGAAGAAGAAAACAATTACTTGAAGGAAAAAATAAAAAAATGAGGAGGAGAAGATGATATTGGAGTTGCATGTTGCGGATGTCGTCGATGATCACAAGATCAAGATGGATGCAATGCGGTTGAAGATTAGAAAGATTAGAAAATATGCCATTCATACCGAGGCTTGGTATCATTATGCCTTTGATCAATTGTTACCTTAGTTGTGATTATGATCGCATTTGTTGTTGCATTGAAAGGTTTTACATAGTTTCAATGTATGGTTTAACTAGATGCTCTGGAGAGCTATATGTTGTTCAATTTGAACTATGTATGTACTTTGGTTTTAATGTGATGATGAACTACTATTAATTTGGTCACTTATCTATCCATGTTCATTTGTAGTGCTTTTCAATTTCAGGGTCTTATAGTTGAAAAAAATCAGTAAATGCATGAAAAATAACAAATGAAGTCAGAAAGGGTTGAAAATTGATGATGTGGCTTTGAATGGTGCATTTTGAACAAAGAAAAAGTATGGAGTTCAAATAAGTTCAAAAAATGAAATCCCTTTGTAACAGACGAGTTTCCATATGAAACCCTGTTACTACGAAAGAGATTGTCCGTTTTGTACACGAAGTGCATCTAGTTTTTGCCGTAAGCCTCTCTACTTTCTTGCAAATGCTATGTGGGTGAAATGATGATACCATGCCAACTTAAAACCTTTTCAGAGTTCATTTGTAGTGCTTTTCAATTTCAGGGTCTTATAGCTGAAAAAAACCAGTAAATGCATGAAAAAAACAAATGAAGTCAGAAAGGGTTGAAAATTAATGATGTGGCTTTGAATGGTGCATTTTAAACACAGAAAAGGTATGGAGTTAAAATAAGTTCAAAAAATGAAATCCTTTTGTAACAGATGAGTTTCCGTATGAAACCCTGATACTTCGAAAGAGATTGTCCGTTTTGTACACGAAGTGCATCCAGTTTTTACCGTAAGCCTCTCTACTTTCTTGCACATGCTATGTGGGTGAAATGATGATACCATGCCAACTTTCAACCTTTTCAGAGTTAATTTGTAGTGCTTTTCAATTTCAGGGTCTTATAGCTGGAAAAAATCAGTAAATGCATGAAAAATAACAAATGAAGTCAGAAAGGGTTGAAAATTGATGATGTGGCTTTGAATGGTGCATTTTGAACATAGAAAAACTATGGAGTTCAAATAAGTTCAGAAAAATGAAATCCTTTTGTAACAGACGAGTTTCCGTATGAAATCCTGATACTTTGAAAGAGATTGTCCGTTTTGTACACGAAGTGCATCCAGTTTTTGCCGTAACACTCTCTACTTTCTTGAACATGCTATGTGGGTGAAATGATGATACCATGCCAACTTTTAACCTTTTCAGAGTTCATTTGAAATGCTTTTCAATTTCAGGGTCTTATAGCTCAAAATAATCAGTAAATGCATGAAAATTTAATAGCAAAAAGAATTATCATAAAATAAAATAAATAAGTAATTTGAAACAAAATAATATAAACTTTAATAAAATATATAAGTAGAAACAAAATAAAATAAGATAAAATAAACTTTAATAACATAAATAAAATTTATGAAACTAAAATTATCAAAGTATTTTCTGTTCAAAACATTATAAGCAACCTCTAAAATTTATGAAACTAAAATTATATAAAATTGATGCAACTAAAATTATCAAAGTATTTTCTGTTCAAAATCATTAAAAGAAAAAAGAATTTTCATAAAGAACTTTGTTTGTTAGAAACTTTAATAGCAAAAAGAATTATCATAAAATAAAATAAATAAGTAATTAGAAACAAAATAAAATAAAATAAATATGTATTTTGTTGTAAGTAGAAACAAAACAAAAAATAAAGCAATAAAGAAAACAAAAAAACTGGGAAAAAATAAAAAAATTGCCACCTACTAGGCCACCACGGCCTGAATACGACTAGAAACCCATCCATGGGCCATGATTCAGGCCCGCATAAGGCCCAGTAGGCCCATCAGGCATAGCAGTCACAATTAGGCCCGTAAGCCTGCAATGGAGAGGAGCTCGAGAAGGGTGCGGCAGTGGGGCTTATAAACCACTGCGCGCCCCTCTCAACTAGCGAGGTGGGACTAAACTTTCGACGCGGGCGCAGCAGCACAAGGCCTTTGGTCCCGGTTGGTGGCACCAACCGGTACTAAAGGGGTGCATTGGTACCGATTCGTGGCACCAACCGGGACCAGTGCCACCCCTTTAGTCCCGGTTGGTGCCACCAACCGGGACCAAAGGCCGCCACTTCCCGCCCTTTGGGCTGCTGAAAACAGGCCTTTGGTCCCGGTTGTTGGCACCAACCGGGACTAAAGGTCGCATTCGTCCCGGTTGCTGTCACGAACCGGGACCAATGCCCTAGGTATATAAGAAAACACTTAGCAGTTTCGACTAAATCCATCACTTCTTCCCCCGACGCCCCTGCTCCTCCTCGCCGTCGCCGCCCGACGCCCCTGCTCCACCTTGCCATCGCCGCCGCCACCGATGCCGTCAGGCTGCTCGACGTCGCCGTCGCCGCCACCACCGATGCCGTCAGGCTGCTCAACGTCGCCGCCGCCGCCGCTGACGCCCTCTGCCCCGACGACGACGTCGACCCTCGCACCCCTGCCGGCCCCGACGCGCCGCCCACCGTGCCCCGCCGCCCCCTGTGAGCACCAGCCTGCTCCAGTGCCCCTCCCCTGTCCCGCGCCCCTGCGCCCCTGCCCTGGCCCGCCGGCGCCGGCCCCTCCGCCACTACCGGGTGCTAGCTTTTAGATTTTTAGATGTTTTTTAGATGTTTTTAGATGCTATTTTTAGATGTTTTTACATTTTTTTAGATTATTTTAGTTTATGTTTAGTTTAGTTTTAAGATTAGGAAAATTTCAGATGTATAGTTATATTTATTTAGATGTATAGTTAATTTAGATACATGTTGTAATTTGTTCATAAAAATTGTGCACTTTTGTATAGAAACGTTATTTTTTTCATATGTACGAAAATGTAGAATGAATACGAAAACAAACATATAAGAAAAAAGAAAGGAAAAAATGAAGAAGGACCCGCGGCAAAGCAAGTCTTTTTTTAAGGTAGTTCTTTGTTAAAGTGAGGGGGGACGTCCGGAGCACCCCCCGGCCCTCTCGCTCGACCAAAACTCTCGAGGACACCCAAACCCCAGAAAAAAATAATGCCGGTCTCCTACCCCCTCCCGCCGCGCCCCTACCCGGTCGACAAACTCTCTTGAGGCCACCCAAATTTACCAAGTTAAAAGAGCATTGTCGTCGAGGCCACCCCAAACCCTTGAAGTGTTGTTGAGCCACCCCAAACCCTTGAAGCATTGCCGAGGCCACCCCAAACCCTAGAGAAGCGTCGAGGCCAGGCCACTAATATGATTCCTTATTGTGCTTAGCTAGCTTATATCCATCTATCGTGTTTGAATAATAATTGTCATGTTGTAAATATTTGCAGAAACTATGGATCCGCACCCCCGCGACGAAGCAACAGAAGCGGTGTTGGGGGAGATAATCGCACACGAAAGTGATGCCGTCTTGTCGTTTCTCAACGACACATGCACCGATGGTCTGGAAAGACAGGATGAAGAAGCAGGCTACGACGATGACCAAACAATGGAGGAGGAAGGACACCGTGATGACGGCTCCGGTGACCGAATGGAGGGGGAAGGACACCGTGATGATGGCTTCGGTGACCGAATGGAGGGGGAAGGACACCGTGATGACGGCTCCAGTGACCGAACGGAGTCCGGCCAGGTATATATATTAATTAATTAAGCATGTGCTAACTATAGCTAATTGATGCATTAATTGTTTTTGGTATGTACATACATTAACTCTCTTCTTTTTCTTCTTTTCTAGCCCTCCGGATCGAGCAACACTTCGGTAACGAGATGAGGCCTGAAGAGAAAGTTGCGCGCGGATGAAAGGTACACGATCATCGAAATTGATCGCGCTGGCCAACCGATTGAACCCCTCCGGACCAAGCAAAAATTTAATGCTCAGTGCAGGGTTATAGTTAGGGACATGATCCCGATCAGCATCGAGCAATGGTTGAAGCCTAAGGACAAAGACTCTCAGGTGTCTTATGTCAGCGATAGGCAGAAACCTGATCTTTGGACCGCGCTGCAGCAAAATTTCACCTTCCCGCCAGAGGAGGATCCAGAGAATCCAGTTAAAAAGCCAATGATCAAGGCTTATGCTCTTATGAAGATGGTTGAGCTATTCAGGAGGTGGAAGAATGAGCTGAAATCATCGTTTGTCGACCAAGACAAGACTCCAGAATTCATCGGCCGATTTGAGATCAAAGATCAGTGGCCCGCATTTGTCACCAAAAATAAATCTGAGAGAGCAGCGAAGATGTCAGCGACAAACAAGAAAAATGCTGCAAAGAAGAAGCATCACCATCGCACGGGGTCAGGTGGCTACCTGAAAGCCCGGCCGTTGTGGGACAAGGCTGAGAATGACCTCATTGATAAAGGGATCAAACCAGAGACGCGACGCTGGCCAGACCGTTGCAGGACATGGTTCTTCGGGGTTGAGGGAAAATTGGACCCTGTAATAGGGAAGTGCGTTTGGACCAACGAGCAGCTGAACACACCCATCGAGAAGCTTCAGGAGTATATCGAAAAGGCGCAGCAAGGGACGTTCGTTCCGGACAGAGAGAACGACGAGCTCACAGAGGCCCTCGGGAATCCTGAGCACCCCGGACGGACACGAGGCACGCCAGGCTCCCTTTCGTGGAAGACTGGATTTCCCGACGCAGGCAGTTACAAACGCCAGGAGAGGAAGAATAAAAGGGAGTTGACCCAACTACAGGCGCTGCACGCAAGGGTACAAGCGCTAGAGGAACGAGAGGCAGTTCGCAGCACGCGACCTGCCGAAGCTACACCCGAAGCTACCCCGCCATCTCAGCGGAGAAGCAGCGTGGCTTCCACGGAGCTGCTTCAGGAGCCTGTCTTCACGGCTCCTGCTAGATACCCCGTAGATGCTATCACGGAGTCTCAGCATGCCACCTTATGACGCAGTGGATGGAATTGAAAGTCAAGGCGGCTGTTGGCTCTGTTGCACCTCCTGAACCTGGCGCAACTTTTTGTTGGAAATATGCCCTAGAGGCAATAATAAATAAGTTATTATTATATTTCCTTGTTCATGATAATCGTTTATTATCCATGCTAGAATTGTATTAATAGGAAACTCAGATACATGTGTGGATACATAGACAACACCATGTCCCTAGTAAGCCTCTAGTTGACTAGCTCGTTGATCAATAGATGGTTACGGTTTCCTGACCATGGACATTGGATGTCGTTGATAACGGGATCACATCATTAGGAGAATGATGTGATGGACAAGACCCAATCCTAAGCCTAGCACAAGATCGTGTAGTTCGTTTGCTAAGAGTTTTTCTAATGTCAAGTATCATTTCCTTAGACCATGAGATTGTGCAACTCCCGGATACCGTAGGAATGCTTTGGGTGTACCAAACGTCACAACATAACTGGGTGGCTATAAAGGTGCACTACAGGTATCTCCAAAAGTGTCTGTTGGGTTGGCACGAATCGAGACTGGGATTTGTCACTCCGTGTAAACGGAGAGGTATCTCTGGGCCCACTCGGTAGGACATCATCATAATGTGCACAATGTGACCAAGGAGTTGATCACAGGATGATGTGAGTTACGGAACGAGTAAAGCGACTTGCCGGTAACGAGATTGAACAAGGTATCGGGATACGGACGATCGAATCTCGGGCAAGTACCATACCGATTGACAAAGGGAATTGGATACGGGATTGATTGAATCCTCGACATCGTGGTTCATCCGATGAGATCATCGAGGAGCATGTGGGAGCCAACATGGGTACCCAGATCCCGCTGTTGGTTATTGACCGGAGAGTCGTCTCGGTCATGTCTGCATGTCTCCCGAACCCGTAGGGTCTACACACTTAAGGTTCGGTGACGCTAGGGTTATAGAGATATTAGTATGCGGTAACCCGAAAGTTGTTCGGAGTCCCGGATGAGATCCCGGACGTCACGAGGAGTTCCGGAATGGTCTGGAGGTAAAGATTTATATATGGGAAGTCTTATTTTGGTCGCCGGAAAAGTTTCGCACTTTATCGGTATTGTACCGGGAGTGCCGAAAGGGGTCCGGGGGTCCAGCAAGGGGGTCCACCAGCCCCGGGGGGCCACATGGGCTCTAGGGGGTGCGCCTTGGCCTATATGGGCCAAGGGCACCAGCCCCAAGAGGCCCATGCGCCAAGAGATAAGGAAAAGGGAGAGTCCTAAGGGGGGAAGGCACCTCCAAGGTGCCTTGGGGGGGAAGGACTCCTCCCTGGCTGCACCCTTCCTTGGAGGAAGGGTTAAGGCTGCGCCCCCCCTCTCCCTTGGCCCTATATATAGTGGGAGGGAGGGAGGGCAGCAACATCCAAGCCCTGGCGCCTCCCTCTCCCTCCCGTGACACCTCTTCCTCCCCGCTTGCGCTTGGCGAAGCCCTGTTGGAATCCCGCTACTTCCACCACCACGCCGTCGTGCTGCTGGATCTCCATCAACCTCTCCCCCCCCCTTGCTGGATCAAGAAGGAGGAGACGTCGCTGCTCCGTACGTGTGTTGAATGCGGAGGTGCCGTCCGTTCGGCGCTAGGATCATCGGTGATTTGGATCACGACGAGTACGACTCCATCAACCCCGTTCTCTTGAACGCTTCCGCTCGCGATCTACAAGGGTATGTAGATGCACTCCTTCCCTCTCGTTGCTAGTAAACTCCAAAGATTGATCTTGGTGATGCGTAGAAAATTTTGAATTTCTGCTACGTTCCCCAATAGTGGGATCAGAGCTAGGTCTATGCGTAGTTTCTATGCACGAGTAGAACACAAAGTAGTTGTGTGCGTCGATTTTGTCAATTTACTTGCCGTTACTAGTCTTATCTTGATTCGGCGGCATCGTGGGATGAAGCGGCCCGGACCGACCTTACACGTACTCTTACGTGAGACAGGTTCCACCGACTGACATGCACTAGTTGCATAAGGTGGCTAGCGGGTGTCTGTCTCTCCCACTTTAGTCGGATCGGATTCGATGAAAAGGGTCCTGATGAAGGGTAAATAGAAATTGGCATATCACGTTGTGGCTTTTGCGTAGGTAAGAAACGTTCTTGCTAGAAACCCATAGCAGCCACGTAAAACATGCAACAACAATTAGAGGACGTCTAAGTTGTTTTTGCAGGGTATGCTATGTGATGTGATATGGCCAGAAGATGTGATGAATGATATATGTGATGTATGAGATTGATCATATTCTTGTAATAGGAATCATGACTTGCATGTCGATGAGTATGACAACCGGCAGGAGCCATAGGAGTTGTCTTTATTTTTTGTATGACCTGCGTGTCATTGAATAACGCCATGTAAATTACTTTACTTTATTGCTAAGCGCGTTAGCCATAGAAGTAGAAGTAATCGTTGGTGTGACAACTTCATGAAGACACAACGATGGAGATCATGATGATGGAGATCATGGTGTCATGCCGGTGACGAAGATGATCATGGTGCCCCGAAGATGGAGATCAAAGGAGCAAAAATGATATTGGCCATATCATGTCACTATTTGATTGCATGTGATGCTTATCATGTTTTGCATCTTATTTGCTTAGAACGGCGGTAGTAAGTAAGATGATCCCTCACTAAAATTTCAAGAGACGTGTTCCCCCTAACTGTGCACCGTTGCGAAGGTTCGTTGTTTCGAAGCACCACGTGATGATCGGGTGTGATAGATTCTAACGTTCGAATACAACGGGTGTTGACGAGCCTAGCATGTACAGACATGGCCTCGGAACACATGCGAAACACTTAGGTTGACTTGACGAGCCTAGCATGTACAGACATGGCCTCGGAACACAAGAGACCGAAAGGTCGAGCATGAGTCGTATAGAAGATACGATCAACATGGAGATGTTCACCGATGATGACTAGTCCGTCTCACGTGATGATCGGACACGGCCTAGTTTGACTCGGATCATGTATCACTTAGATGACTAGAGGGATGTCTATCTGAGTGGGAGTTCAATAATCAGATGAACTTCATTATCATGAACATAGTCAAAAGGTCTTTGCAAATTATGTCATACGCTTTAGTTCTACTGTTTAAGATATGTTCCTAGAGAAAATTTAGTTGAAAGTTGGTAGTAGCAATTATGCGGACTGGGTCCGCAAACTGAGGATTGTCCTCATTGCTGCACAGAAGGCTTATGTCCTTAATGCACCGCTCGGTGTGCTGAACCTCAGCGTCGTCTGTAGATGTTGCGAAACATCTGACATACATGTTTTGATGACTACGTGATAGTTCAGTGCGGTTTAGAATTGTGGCACCAAAGACGTTTTTTGAAATGTCGCAGAACATGTGAGATGTTCCGAAGACTGAAATTGGGATTTCAGACTAGTGCCCACGTCAAGAGGTATGAGACCTCTGACAAGTTTCTTAAGCCTGCAAACTAAGGGAGAAAAGATCAATCGTTGAGCATGTGCTCAGATTGTCTGAGTGCCACAATCGCTTGAATCGAGTGGGAGTTAATCTCCCAGATGAGATAGTGATAGTTCTCCATAGTCACTGCCACCAAGCTAGTAGAGCTTCGTGATGAACTATAACATATCAGGGATAGTTATGATGATCCTTGAGCTATTCGCGATGTTTGACACCGCGAAAGTAGAAATCAAGAAGGAGCATCAATTGTTGATGGTTAGTAAAACCACTAGTTTCTAGAAGGGCAAGGGCAAAAGGGATACTTCATGAAACAACAAATCATTTGCTGCTCTAGTGAAGAATCCCAAGGTTAAACCCAAACCCGAGACTAAGTGCTTCTGTAATGAGGGGAACGGTCACTGAAGCAGTACTACCCTAGATACTTGGTAGATGAGAAGGTGGGAAAGGTCGACAGAAGTATATTGGATATACGTTATATGAATGTGTACTTTACTAGTACTCCTAGCAGCACTAGGGTATTAGATACCGGTTCGGTTGCTAAGTGTTAGTAACTCGAAATAAAAGCTGCGGAATAAACGGAGACTAGCTAAAGGTGAGATGACGATATGTGTTGGAAGTGTTTCAGGTTGATGTGATCAAGCATCGCATGCTCCCTCTACCATCGAGATTTGGTGTTTGCGTTGAGCATGATTGGATTATGTTTATTGCAATACGGTTATTCATTTAAGGAGAATAATGGTTACTCTGTTTATTTGAATAATACCTTCAATGGTCTTGCACCTAAAATGAATCTCGATCGTAGTGATACACATGTTCATGCCAAAAGATATAAGATAGTAATGATAGTACCACATACTTGTGGTACTGCCACTTGAGTCATATTGGTATAAAACGCATGAAGAAGCTCCATGTAGATGGATCTTTGGACTCACTCATTTTTGAAAGGATTGAGACATGCGAACCATGTCTATTGGTATATATGCATGAAGAAACTCCATGCAGATGGATCGTTTGGACTCACTTGATTTTGAATCACTTGAGACATGCAAATCATACCACATGGGCAAGATGACTGAAAGGCCTCGTTTTCAGTAAGATGGAACAAGAGAGCAACTTATTGGAAGTAATACATTTTGATGTATGCAGTCCAATGAGTGCTGAGGCATGTAGTGGATATCGTTATGTTCTTACTTCACAGATGATTTGAGTAGATGCTGAGTGTATTTACTTGATGAAACACAAGTCTGAATTATTGAAAGGTTCAAGTAATTTCAGAGTGAAGTTGAAGATCGCCGTGACAAGAGGATAAAATGTCTATGATATGATCGTAGAGATATCTGAGTTACGAGTTTGGCACACAATTAAGACATTGTGGAAAGTGTTTCACAATTAATAACGCCTGGATTACCACAGTGTGATGGTGTGTCCGAACATCATAACTACACCCTATTGGATATGGTGCATACCATGATGTCTCTTATCGAATTACCACTATCGTTTATGGGTTAGGCATTAGAGACAACCGCATTCACTTTAAAAGGGGCACCACGCAATTCCGTTGAGACGACATCGTTGTCGTTTCTTAAAAGTTTGGGGTTGCGAAGCTTATGTGAAAAAGTTTCAGGCTAATAAGCTCGAACCCAAAGCGAATAAATGCATGTTCATAGAATACCCAAAACAGTTGGGTATACCTCCTATTTCAGATTTGGAAGCAAAAGTAATTGTTTCTAGAAATGGGTCCTTTCTCGAGGAAAAGTTTCTCTCGAAAGAATTGAGTGGGAGGATGGTGGAGACTTGATAAGGTTATTGAACCGTCACTTCAACTAGTGTGTAGCAGGGCACAGGAAGTTGTTCCTGTGGCACCTACACCAATTGAAGTGGAAGCTTATGATAGTGATCATGAAACTTCGGATCAAGTCACTACCAAACCTCGTAGGACGACGAGGATGCGTAATACTTCAGAGTAGTACGTGATCCTGTCTTGGAAGTCATGTTGTTGGACAACGATGAACCTATGAGCTATGGAGAAGCGATGGTGGGCCCATATTCCGACAAATGGTTAGAAGCCATGAAATCCGAGATAAATGGATCTTTGAGTAGAAGACGGACATGGACGGTAATGTTACCGTCTATGAAGCTCAACTTGTGGCAAAGAGTATTTCCACAAGTTCAAGGAGTTGACTACGATGAGATTTTCTCATCCGTAGCGATGCTTAAGTCCGTCGGAATCATGTTAGCATTAGCTGCATTTATGAAATCTGGCAGATGGATGTCAAAACAAGTTTCCTTACCAGTTTTCATAAGGAAAGGTTGTATGTGATACAATCAGAAAGGTTTTGTCGATCCTAAGGATGCTAAAAGGTATGCTAGCTTCAGCGATCCTTCCATGGACTAGAGCAAGCATCTCGGAGTCAGAATATAAGCTTTGATGGAGTGATCAAATTTTTTGGGTTTATACAAAGTTTGTTAGAAACTTGTATTTACAATAAAGTGAGTGGGAGCGCTACAACATTTCTGATAAGTATATGTGAATGACATATTGTTGATCCGAAATGATGTAAAATTTCTGGAAAGCATAAAGGGTTGTTTGAAAGGAGTTTTTCAAAGGAAGACCTGGATAAAGCTGCTTTCATATTGGGCATCAAGATCTATAGAGATAGATCAAGACGCCTGATGATACTTTCAAAGAACGCCCACCTTGACATGATTTTGGAAGAGTTCAAAATAGATCAGCAAAGAAGGAGTTCTTGGCTGTGTTACAAGGTGTGAGTATTGAGTAAGACTCAAGACCTGACCACAGCAGAAGATAGAGAAAGGACGAAGGTCGTCCCCTATGCTTTAGATGTAGGCTCTACAATATGCTATGCTGTGTACCGCACCTGAAGTGTGCCTTGCCATGAGTTAGTCAAGGGGTACAATAGTGATCCAGGAAGGGATCACATGACAGCGGTCGAACTTATCCTTAGTATCTAGTGGACTAAGGAATTTTCTCGATTATGGAGGTGAAAAGGAGTTCGTCGTAAAGGGTTACGTTGATGCAAACTTTGACACTAATCCGAATGACTCTGAGTAGTAAACCGGATTCGTATAGTAGAGCAATTATTTGAAATGGCTCCAAATAGCGCGTGGTAGCATCCACAAGATGACATAGATATTCGTAAAGCACACACGGATCTGAAAGGTTCAGACCCGTTGACTAATAACCTCTCTCACAAGCATAACATGATCAAACCAGAACTCATTGAGTGTTAATCACATAGTGATGTGAACTAGATTGTTGGCTCTAGTAAACTCTTTGGATGTTGGTCACATGGTGATGTGACCTATGAGTGTTAATCACATGGTGATGTGGACTAGATTATTGACTCTAGTGCAAGTGGGAGACTGTTGGAAATATGCCCTAGAGGCAATAATAAATAAGTTATTATTATATTACCTTGTTCATGATAATCGTTTATTATCCATGCTAGAATTGTATTAATAGGAAACTCAGATACATGTGTGGATACATAGACAACACCATGTCCCTAGTAAGCCTCTAGTTGACTAGCTCGTTGATCAATAGATGGTTACGGTTTCCTGACCATGGACATTGGATGTCGTTGATAACGGGATCACATCATTAGGAGAATGATGTGATGGACAAGACCCAATCCTAAGCCTAGCACAAGATCGTGTAGTTCGTTTGCTAAGAGTTTTTCTAATGTCAAGTATCATTTCCTTAGACCATGAGATTGTGCAACTCCCGGATACCGTAGGAATGCTTTGGGTGTACCAAACGTCACAACGTAACTGGGTGGCTATAAAGGTGCACTACAGGTATCTCTGAAAGTGTCTGTTGGGTTGGCACGAATCGAGACTGGGATTTGTCACTCCGTGTAAACGGAGAGGTATCTCTGGGCCCACTCGGTAGGACATCATCATAATGTGCACAATGTGACCAAGGAGTTGATCACGGGATGATGTGAGTTACGGAACGAGTAAATAGACTTGCCGGTAACGAGATTGAACAAGGTATCGGGATACCGACGATCGAATCTCGGGCAAGTACCATACCGATTGACAAAGGGAATTGGATACGTGATTGATTGAATCCTCGACATCATGGTTCATCCGATGAGATCATCGAGGAGCATGTGGGAGCCAACATGGGTACCCAGATCCCGCTGTTGGTTATTGACCGGAGAGTCGTCTCGGTCATGTCTGCATGTCTCCCGAACCCGTAGGGTCTACACACTTAAGGTTCGGTGACGCTAGGGTTATAGAGATATTAGTATGCGGTAACCCGAAAGTTGTTTGGAGTCCCGGATGAGATCCCGGACGTCACGAGGAGTTCCGGAATGGTCCGGAAGTAAAGATTTATATATGGGAAGTCTTATTTTGGTCGCCGGAAAAGTTTCGCACTTTATCGGTATTGTACCGGGAGTGCCGAAAGGGGTCCGGGGGTCCAGCAAGGGGGTCCACCAGCCCCGGGGGGCCACATGGACTGTAGGGGGTGCGCCTTGGCCTATATGGGCCAAGGGCACCAGCCCCAAGAGGCCCATGCGCCAAGAGATAAGGAAAAGGGAGAGTCCTAAGGGGGGAAGGCACCTTCGAGGTGCCGTGAGGGGAAGGACTCCTCCCTGGCCGCACCCTTCCTTGGAGGAAGGGTCAAGGCTGCGCCCCCCTCTCCCTTGGCCCTATATATAGTGGGGGGGAGGGAGGGCAGCAACATCCAAGCCCTGGCGCCTCCCTCTCCCTCCCGTGACACCTCTTCCTCCCCGCTTGCGCTTGGCGAAGCCCTGTTGGAATCCCGCTACTTCCACCACCACGCCGTCGTGCTGCTAGATCTCCATCAACCTCTCCTCCCCCCTTGCTGGATCAAGAAGGAGGATACGTCGCTGCTCCGTACGTGTGTTGAACGCGGAGGTGCCGTCCGTTCGGCGCTAGGATCATCGGTGATTTGGATCACGATGAGTACGACTCCATCAACCCCGTTCTCTTGAACGCTTCCGCTCGCGATCTACAAGGGTATGTAGATGCACTCCTTCCCTCTCATTGCTAGTAAACTCCATAGATTGATCTTGGTGATGCGTAAAAAATTTTGAATTTCTGCTACGTTCCCCAACACTTTTCACTGCCGGCCGATTCCAGAAGGATATGCTAGGGTGATGGTGGATGAATTCACAGAAGGATTTGAGGACCTCCAGCTTGACCACCCTACGGGTGACGGGGAGACTCGGCTGGGTTCTTGTCTGAAGACTCCATGCCTATGGCGGAAGGAGCTCATCAACCTTCCGAACTGGACGCCTCCACCTCCTCCTCCTCCTCCGGCGAGTCAGGGCACTCCGCCTCCTCCACAGCCTTCCTCCTCCGGCGAGTGATGATCAGGGCACTCAGCCTCCTTCTCCGGCGCGTGGCGGCACTCCGCCTCCTTCTCTGCCTGCGCCGGTTCGCCCGAGAAGCCACCAGCCTCCTCCTTCTCCGCCTAGCCAGCAAGGGCGGAAGAGACCCGCCGCCGCCCCGGCTGCTCCGTGTTGGAAATATGCCCTAGAGGCAATAATAAAATGGTTATTATTATATTTCTTTGTTCATGATAATTGTCTATTGTTCATGCTATAATTGTGTTATCCGGAAATCGTAATACATGTGTGAATATATAGACCACAACGTGTCCCTAGTAAGCCTCTAGTTGACTAGCTCGTTGATCAACAGATAGTCATGGTTTCCTGACTATGGACATTGGATGTCATTGATAACGGTATCACATCATTAGGAGAATGATGTGATGGACTAGACCCAATCCTAAGCATAGCACAAAAGATCGTGTAGTTCGTTTGCTAGAGCTTTTCCAATGTCAAGTATCATTTCCTTAGACCATGAGATCGTGCAACTCCCGGATACCGTAGGAGTGCTTTGGGTGTACCAAACGTCACAACGTAACTGGGTGACTATAAAGGTGCACTACGGGTATCTCCGAAAGTGTCTGTTGAGTTGGCACGGATCGAGACTGGGATTTGTCACTCCGTATGACGGAGAGGTATCTCTGGGCCCACTCGGTAATGCATCATCATAATGAGCTCAATGTGACTAAGGAGTTAGTCACGGGATCATGCATTACGGTACGAGTAAAGAGACTTGCCGGTAACGAGATTGAACAAGGTATTGGGATACCGACGATCGAATCTCGGGCAAGTAACATACCGATTAAAGGGAATTGTATACGGGATTGATTGAATCCTCGACATCGTGGTTCATCCGATGAGATCATCGTGGAACATGTGGGAGCCAACATGGGTATCCAGATCCCGCTGTTGGTTATTGACCGGAGAGGCATCTCGGTCATGTCTGCATGTCTCCCGAACCCGTAGGGTCTACACACTTAAGGTTCGGTGACGCTAGGGTTGTAGAGATATTAGTATGCGGAAACCCGAAAGTTGTTCGGAGTCCCGGATGAGATCCCGGACGTCACGAGGAGTTCCGGAATGGTCCGGAGGTGAAGAATTATATATAGGAAGTCCAGTTTCGGCCACCGGGAAAGTTTCGGGGGTTACCGGTATTGTACCCGGACCACCGGAAGGGTCCCGGGGGTCCACCGGGTGGGGCCACCTATCCCGGAGGGCCCCATGGGCTGAAGTGGGAAGGGAACCAGCCCCTAGTGGGCTGGGGCGCCCCCCTTGGGCCTCCCCCTACGCCTAGGGTTGGAAACCCTGGGGGTGGGGGGCGCCCCACTTGCCTTGGGGGGCAAGCCACCCCCTTGGCCGCCGCTTGTAACACCCCGCATGTAACTTGCCATATTTGTAGCTCCGCAAGTGCTTCAAGACGCCTAAGCGCACTATCAACTTCGAAGAGATTGACCTCCAAGAAGATTTGTCTTATCATGAGCACCCCGTTGCTATTCTTGAAGAAACTGAGCGCAAGACTCGCAACAAGTCAATCAAATTCCTGAAAGTGAAGTGGTCGCACCATTCCGACCGGGAATCCACCTGGGAACGCGAGGACCATCTCCGTTCCGAATATCCGGAGTTCTTTCAGTCCTAGATCTCGGGACGAGATCCTCTCGTAGTGGTGGAGTGTTGTAACACCCCACATGTAACTTGCCATATTTGTAACTCCGACTCTTGCCTTTTCCGGCTATGTGTTATGATTTTCCCTCCGTTGTCGGGTTTTGTCTTTCGTTTTGTATTTTGTCATGTCATGCATTTTCATATCATGTCATCATGTGCATTGCATTCGCATACGTGTTCGTCTCATGCATCCGAGCATTTTCCCCGTTGTCCGTTTTGCAATCCGGCGCTCCTATCTCCTCCGGTGCAGCCCTCTTGTTTTCTTTCGTGTGCGTGTGTCAAAATTTCTCGGAATGGACCGAGGCTTGTCAAGTGGCCTTAATATACCACCCGGAGACCACCGGTCAAGTTTCGTTCCATTCGGAGGTCGTTTGGTACTCCAACGGTTAACCGGGCATCCGCAAAGTCCATTTGAGTGTCCAGCAAAACCCCCCTCTAAAACCAGCCCAAAACCCACCAAACTCTCTTCCATGCTCTAGGTCGTTCGATCACGATCGTGTGGGCGAAAACCGCACCTCATTTGGAGTCTCCTAGCTCCCTCTACCTATTTATATGTGGGCATCCCGAAAAACGAAATCTCAGACAAACCCTAACCCGCTCCTCGCGCCGCGCCGGACACGTCCGCCGCCGGCCGGACGCACCGGCCGCAGCCAACCGCGTCGCGCCACGTCACCCTCTCTCTCTCCTCCACCGCGCGGCCCGCCGGAGCCCGTCCCCCGCGGCCCGAGCCCGTGCCGTCCGCCGCCCCGCGCCGCCGGCTCGCCTCCCGCGGCTCGCCCCGCCGCCGGCTTCATCGCCGCCGCCGCCGGACCTCCGGTGCTCCGCCGCCTCCGCCCGGAGCCGCGCCGCCCGCCGCCGGCCGGCCCCGCCGCGCCTCCGCCGGCGCCGCCTCTCCCCCGCGCGCCCGCACCTCCGGCCGCCCTCCGCGCCGCCCCGGCGAGCTGCTCCACCGCCCCGGCGAGCTCCCTCGAACGAGCCCGAGAACGGCCAGATCCGATCGGCTGTACGCGTTGACTTTTGTCGCCCCCCTGTTTTTTTCTAAGTCATGGATTTTTTTCAGCATCTTGCCATGTTCGTAGCTCCGTAACTTCTTGCATGTAGTTCCGATTCGCGCGTGTAATGTGTCAAATTGTTCGCCTCGTGATGCTCTTCATTTTGTTCAATTGCACCATGTTCATTAGAGGTCATCTTGATGCCCAAATCTCTGATGGAAGAGGGCTAGTTGCTGTTATTCTCTGGTTCTTGACAGAACTTGGAGATTTGTCATTTTTGTATCATTTAATCTGTGCATCTTTTGAGCATGTGCTCTACATGTGTTTTGAAGTATGCCATGCCATCTTTCCAGTGGTGTAGTACATGTATTTTTGTGATCTCTGTGGTGACTAGCACAAGCATGCAAAGTAGGCCCCGTAATATTTCTGATTTCAGGGACTGATTTCTTTAAGTCCTTGTCTGATGTAATTTTGTTGCCATGTAAACTTGATGCTACAGAGAGATCCATGCATATTTTGGAGATGTTCATTAAGGATGTTTTGTATCTATAGTTGTAGTTGATCCATTCCTGCAATTGTTTGCAATTATGGAGTGCCATAGAATGACTCAATCTTGCTCTACGTTTGCTATAAAATATTTCTGGCAGTTTCTCAACATGATATGCAAATTTGTCAAGCTTATTGTAGTTGATCCATACATGCTATGCTTTTGTTCTTGCCATGGATAGCTTCATAAACATGCCATATTGCTGTAGGTATGCTTGGTTTGTCACGCACTGCTCTGTAGTGAGTGCATCAAGCTCAGAAAGAGGCCTACATATTAATATTTCTGGCATGCTCTGTTTTCTGCCAAGTCTGAAACCTGATAACGAAACTTGCTATGTTTACATGCTTGCCATCATATCTTCTAGTCCTTTTTGGCTTATGGTCAGTAAGGGACTTTTGTCATGTGCATTTAGTAGAACACTGCCATGCCTTATTTTGCTATGTTAAGTTCCTGTAGCATGTTGTTTTCGTGCTCTGAACATTGCTACCTGATGCTGTTTTCTGCCATGTCCAGTTTTTCACCAAGTCTGTGAACCTGTAATCTTTTGCACTTTTGCCATGTTTGTTTGGGCTTGATATGTTTGGAACTAGCCGTAGCTCAGTGTTCATCGTTTGTCAAGCATCTCCTGTAGATTACTTCCATGTGCTTTGTTACTATGTTGGGGTGCTGTAGCATTGTTACTTGTTGCATTTTAAGTGCTATCTTGCTGTTTATCGCAGATTCGTGTCATTCTTGTTTTGCTTGCCATTTGCAAACCGTGCATCCGATTCCGGTGACCTTTATATCGATTTCGACCGAAATCATCTCATCTTTCCAGTGGCATGCTTGGTTTGCCAAGTTACTGCCATGTTCATCATTTTCCTTCCGGAGCACGCATATGCATCGCATATCATATCATGCATACCATACATGTTTTGCATCATGTTGCTTGTGCATTTCTCGTTGTTGATTGTGGTTCCGTTTGCTTGTGTTCTTGTCTTGGGTAGAGCCGGGAGACGAGTTCGTGAATGAGGAACCTGTTGAGTACGCTTACGAGGATCAAGCTTTCGACAACTCTGAGAATCTTGCAGGCAAGATGACCACCCCTCGAAATCACTTCTATCTTTGCTTTGCTAGTTGTTCGCTCTATTGCCATGCTCCGCTACCTATCACTTGCTATATCATGTCTCCCATTTTTGCCATGTCAGCCTCTAACCATCCTTTCCTAGCAAACCGTTGTTTGGCTAAGTTACCGCTTTTGCTCAGCCCCTCTTATAGCGTTACTAGTTGCAGGTGAAGTTGAAGTTTGTTCCATGTCGGAACATGGATATGTTGGGATATCACAATAACTCTTATTTAGTTAATGCATCTATATATATTTTGGTAAAGGGTGGAAGGCTCGGCCTTATGCCTGGTGTTTTGTTCCACTCTTGCCGCCCTAGTTACTGTTATACCGGGTTTATGTTCCTTGAGTTTGCATTCCTTACACGGTCGGGTGATTTATGGGACCCCCTTGACAGTTCGCCTTGAATAAAACTCCTCCAGCAAGGCCCAACTTTGGTTTTACTATTTGCCGCCTAAGCCTTTTCCCCCGGGTTTTCGCGAGCCCGAGGGTCATCTTATTTTAACCCCCCCGGGCCAGTGCTCCTTCGAGTGTTGGTCCGAACCGAGCAGCCTGCGGGGCCACCTCGGGGAAACTCGAGGTCTGGTTTTACTCGTAGCTTGACTTATCCGGTGTGCCCTGAGAACGAGATATGTGCATCTCCTATCGGGATTTGTCGGCACATTCGGGCGGCTTTGCTGGTCTTGTTTTACCATTGTCGAGATGTCTTGTAAACCGGGATTCCGAGTCTGATCGGGTCTTTCCGGGAGAAGGTTTATCCTTCGTTGACCGTGAGAGCTTATGATGGGCTAAGTTGGGACACCCCTGCAGGGTATTATCTTTCGAAAGCCGTGCCCGCGGTTATGAGGCAGATGGGAATTTGTTAATGTCCGGTTGTAGATAACTTGTCACTTGACCCAATTAAAATACATCAACCGCGTGTGTAGCCGTGATGGTCTCTTCTCGGCGGAGTCCGGGAAGTGAACACGGTCTGAGTTATGTATGACGTAAGTAGGTGTTCAGGATCACTTCTTGGTCAATGCTAGATGACGTCCGTTCCGTTGCTTCTCTTGTCGCTCTCATTTGCGCAAGTTAGCCACCATATATGCTTTTGCCGCTGCAGCTCCACCTTGTTACACCATCCTTTCCTGTAAGCTTAAATAGTCTTGATCTCGCGGGTGTGAGATTGCCGAGTCCCCGTGACTCACAGATTCTACCAAACAGTTGCAGGTGCCGACGATGCCAGTGCAGATGATGGCGTCGATCTCAAGTGGGAGTTCGACGAGGAACGTGGTCGTTACTATGTGTCTTTTCCTGATGATCAGTAGTGGAGCCCAGTTGGGACGATCGGGGATCTAGCATTTGGGGTTGTCTTATTTTCATCTGGATTTTGACCGTAGTCGGTCTATATGCTTGTATTTTGGATGATGTATGAATAATATTTATGTATTGTGTGAAGTGGCGATTGTAAGCCAACTCTTTATCCCATTCTTGTTCATTACATGGGATTGTGTGAAGATGACCCTTCTTGCGACAAAACCACTATGCGGTTATGCCTCTAAGTCGTGCCTTGACACGTGGGAGATATAGCCGCATCGTGGGCGTTACACCGCCCCCCTCAGATGGGATCTCCAGGGGGGCCGACGCCCCCCAGGGCCCCTATAAATAGTGGGGGGAGGGAGGGCAGCAGTACTACAGCTCCTGGCGCCTCCCTCTCCTCCCCTGCAACACCTCTCCCTCCCGCTTGCGCTTGGCGAAGCCCTGCCGGGATCCCCGCTACTTCCACCACCACGCCCTCGTGCTGCTGGATCTCCATCAATCTCTCCTTCCCCCTTGCTGGATCAAGAAGGAGGAGACGTCGCTGCTCCGTACGTGTGTTGAACGCGGAGGTGCCGTCCGTTCGGCACTCGGTCATCGGTGATTTGGATCACGACGAGTACGACTCCATCAACCCCGTTCACTTGAACGCTTCCGCTCGCGATCTACAAGGGTATGTAGATGCACTCCTTCCCTCTCGTTGCTAGTACACTCCATAGATGGATCTTGGTGATGCGTAGAAAATTTTAAAATTCTGCAACAATCCCCTACAGTGGCATCATGAGCCAGGCCTATGCGTAGTTACTATGCACGAGTAGAACACAAAGCAGTTGTGGGCGTAGATGTTGTCAATTTTTCTTACCACTACTAGTCTTATCTTGTTTCAGCGGTATTGTGGGATGAAGCGGCCCAGACCGACCTTACACGTACGCTTACGTGAGACAGGTTCCACCGACTGACATGCACTAGTTGCATAAGGTGGCTAGCGGGTGTCTGTCTCTCCCACTTTAGTCGGAACGGATTCAATGAAAAGGGTCCTTATGAAGGGTAAATAGAAATTGGCATATCACGTTGTGGTTTTACGTAGGTAAGAAACGTTCTTGCTAGAAACCTATAGAAGCCACGTAAAAACTTGCAACAACAATTAGAGGACGTCTAACTTGTTTTTGCAGCATGTGCCTTGTGATGTGATATGGCCAGAAGATGTGATGAATGATATATGTGATGTATGAGATTGATCATGTTCTTGTAATAGGAATCACGACTTGCATGTCGATGAGTATGACAACCGGCAGGAGCCATAGGAGTTGTCTTTATTTTTTGTATGACCTGCGTGTCATTGAATAACGCCATGTAAATTACTTTACTTTATTGCTAAACACGTTAGCCATAGAAGTAGAAGTAATCGTTGGCGTGACAACTTCATGAAGACACGATGATGGAGATCATGATGATGGAGATCATGGTGTCATGCCGGTGACAAGGATGATCATGGCGCCCCGAAGATGGAGATCAAAGGAGCAAAAATGATATTGGCCATATCATGTCACTATTTGATTGCATGTGATGTTTATCATGTTTTACATCTTATTTGCTTACAACGACGGTAGTAAGTAAGATAATCCCTTATAATAATTTCAAGAAAATGTTCCCCCTAACTGTGCACCGTTGCGAAGGTTTGTTGTTTCGAAGCACCGCGTGATGATCGGGTGTGATAGATTCTAACGTTCGCATACAACGGGTGTTAACGAGCCTAGCATGTACAGACATGGCCTCGGAACACACACAATACACTTAGGTTGACTTGACGAGCCTAGCATGTACAGACATGGCCTCGGAACACGGAAGACCGAAAGATCGAGCATGAGTCGTATAGAAGATACGATCAACATGAAGATGTTCACCGATCTTGACTAGTCCGTCTCACGAGATGATCGGACACAGCCTAGTTAACTCGGATCATGTTTCACTTAGATGACTGGAGGGATGTCTATCTGAGTGGGAGTTCATTGAATAATTTGATTAGATGAACTTAATTATCATGAACTTAGTCTAAAATCTATACAATATGTCTTGTAGATCAAATGGCCCATGTTGCCCTCAACTTCAACGCGTTCCTAGAGAAAACCAAGCTGAAAGATGATGGCAGCAACTATACGGACTGGGTCCGGAACCTGAGGATCATCCTCATAGCTGCCAAGAAAGATTATGTCCTAGAAGCACCGCTAGGTGAAGCACCCATCCCAGAGAACCAAGACGTTATGAACGCTTGGCAATCACGTGCTGATGATTACTCCCTCGTTCAGTGCGGCATGCTTTACAGCTTAGAACCGGGGCTCCAAAAGCGTTTTGAGAAACATGGAGCATATGAGATGTTCGAAGAGCTAAAAATGGTTTTCCAAGCTCATGCCCGGTTCGAGAGATATGAAGTCTCCGACAAGTTCTTCAGTTGTAAAATGGAGGAAAATAGTTCTGTCAGTGAGCACATACTCAGAATGTCTGGGTTACACAACCGCTTGTCTCAGCTGGGAGTTAATCTCCCGGATGACGCGGTCATTGACAGAATCCTTCAGTCGCTCCCACCGAGCTACAAGAGCTTTGTGATGAACTTCAATATGCAGGGGATGGAAAAGACCATTCCCGAGGTATATTCAATGCTGAAATTAGCGGAGGTGGAAATCAAAAGGGGACATCAAGTGTTGATGGTGAATAAAACCACTAAGTTCAAGAAAGGCAAGGGTAAAAAGAACTTCAAGAATGACGGCAAGGGAGTTGCCGCGCCCGGTAAGCCAGTTGCCGGGAAGAAGTCAAAGAATGGACCCAAGCCTGAGACTGAGTGCTTTTATTGCAAGGGAAGTGGTCACTGGAAGCGGAACTGCCCCAAATACTTAGCGGACAAGAAGGCCGGCAACACCAAAGGTATATGTGATATACATGTAATTGATGTGTACCTTACCAGCACTCGTAGTAGCTCCTGGGTATTTGATACCGGTGCGGTTGCTCATATTTGTAACTCAAAACAGGAGCTGCGGAATAAGCGAAGACTGGCGAAGGACGAGGTGACGATGCGCGTCGGGAATGGTTCCAAGGTCGATGTGATCGCCGTCGGCACGCTACCTCTGCATTTACCTACGGGATTAGTTTTAAACCTCAATAATTGTTATTTAGTTCCAGCTTTGAGCATGAACATTGTATCTGGATCTCGTTTAATGCGAGATGGCTACTCATTTAAATCCGAGAATAATGGTTGTTCTATTTATATGAGAGATATGTTTTATGGTCATGCCCCGCTGGTCAATGGTTTATTCTTAATGAATCTCGAATGTGATGTTACACATATTCATAGTGTGAATACCAAAAGATGTAAAGTTGATAACGATAGTCCCACATACTTGTGGCACTGCCGTCTTGGTCACATTGGTGTGAAGCGCATGAAGAAGCTCCATGCAGATGGACTTTTGGAGTCTCTTGATTACGAATCATTTGACACGTGCGAACCATGCCTCATGGGTAAGATGACCAAGACTCCGTTCTCCGGAACGATGGAGCGAGCAACCAACTTATTGGAAATCATACATACTGATGTGTGCGGTCCAATGAGTGTTGAGGCTCGCGGTGGCTATCGTTATGTTCTCACTCTCACTGATGACTTAAGTAGATATGGGAATGTGTACCTAATGAAACACAAGTCTGAGACCTTTGAAAAGTTCAAGGAATTTCAGAGTGAGGTTGAGAATCAACGTGACAGGAAAATAAAGTTCCTACGATCAGATCGTGGAGGAGAATATTTAAGTCACGAATTTGGCACACACTTAAGGAAATGTGGAATAGTTTCACAACTCACGCCGCCTGGAATACCTCAGCGAAATGGTGTGTCCGAACATCGTAATCGCACTCTATTGGATATGGTGCGATCTATGATGTCTCTTACCGATCTACCGCTCTCATTTTGGGGCTATGCTTTAGAGACTGCCGCATTCACTTTAAATAGGGCTCCGTCGAAATCCGTTGAGACGACACCGTATGAATTATGGTTTGGAAAGAAACCTAAGCTGTCGTTTCTAAAAGTTTGGGGATGCGATGCTTATGTCAAGAAACTTCAACCTGAAAAGCTCGAACCCAAGTAGGAAAAATGCGTCTTCATAGGATACCCTAAGGAAACCATTGGGTATACCTTCTACCTCAGATCCAAAGGCAAGATCTTTGTTGCCAAGAACGGGTCCTTTCTGGAGAAAGATATTCTCTCGAAAGAAGTGAGTGGGAGGAAAGTGGAACTTGATGAGGTGATAGTCACCCCTTCCGAACCGGAAAGTAGCGCAGTGCGGGAAGATGTTCCTGTGGTGCCTACACCGACTGGGGAGGAAGTTAATGATGATGATCATGAAGCTTCGGATCAAGTTACTGCTGAACTTTGTAGGTCCACAAGGACACGTTCCGCACCAGAGTGGTACAACAACCCTGTCCTGGAAATCATGTTGTTAGACAACGGTGAACCTTCGAACTATGAAGAAGCGATGGCGGGCCCGGATTCCGACAAATGGCTTGAAGCCATGAAATCCGAGATAGGATCCATGTATGAAAACGAAGTATGGACTTTGACTGACTTGCCCGATGATCGGCGAGCCATAGAAAACAAATGGATCTTTAAGAAGAAGACAGACGCGGATGGTAATGTGACCATCTATAAGGCTCGACTTGTCGCTAAGGGTTATCGACAAGTTCAAGGGGTTGACTACGATGAGACTTTCTCACCCGTAGCGAAGCTGAAGTCCGTCCGAATCATGTTAGCAATTGCCGCATTCTATGATTATGAGATATGGCAAATGGACGTCAAAACGGCATTCCTTAACGGCTTTCTTAAGGAAGAATTGTATATGATGCAGCCGGAAGGTTTTGTCGATCCTAAGAATGCTAACAAGGTATGCAAGCTCCAGCGCTCAATCTATGGGCTGGTGCAAGCATCTCGGAGTTGGAACATTCGTTTTGATGAGATGATCAAAGCGTTTGGGTTTACACAGACTTATGGAGAAGCCTGTGTTTACAAGAAAGTGAGTGGGAGCTCTGTAGCATTTCTCTTATTATATGTGGATGACATACTATTGATGGGAAATGATATAGAATTCTTGGAAAGTATAAAGGCCTATTTGAATAAGTGTTTTTCAATGAAGGACCTTGGAGAAGCTGCTTATATATTAGGCATCAAGATCTATAGAGATAGATCAAGACGCCTCATTGGTCTTTCACAGAGTACGTACCTTGACAAGATATTGAAGAAGTTCAATATGGATCAGTCCAAGAAGGGGTTCTTGCCTGTATTGCAAGGTGTGCACTTGAGCACGGCTCAATGCCCGACCACGGCAGAAGATAGAGAAAAGATGAGTGTCATCCCCTATGCCTCGGCCATAGGGTCTATTATGTATGCCATGCTGTGTACCAGACCTGATGTAAACCTTGCCGTAAGTTTGGTAGGTAGGTACCAAAGTAATCCCGGCATGGAACACTGGACAGCGGTCAAGAATATCCTGAAGTACCTGAAAAGGACTAAGGATATGTTTCTCGTTTATGGAGGTGACGAAGAGCTCGTCGTAAAGGGTTACGTCGACGCTAGCTTCAACACAGATCTGGATGACTCGAAGTCACAAACCGGATACGTGTATATTTTGAATGGAGGGGCAGTAAGCTGGTGCAGTTGCAAGCAAAGCGTCGTGGCGGGATCTACATGTGAAGCGGAGTACATGGCAGCCTCAGAGGTAGCGCAAGAAGCAATCTGGATGAAGGAGTTCATTACCGACCTAGGGGTGATTCCCAATGCGTCGGGCCCGATGACTCTCTTCTGTGACAACACTGGAGCTATTGCCCTTGCCAAGGAGCCCAGGTTTCACAGGAAGACCAGACATATCAAGCGTCGCTTCAACTACATTCGTGAAAGTGTTCAAAATGGAGACATAGATATTTGTAAAGTACATACGGACCTGAATGTAGCAGATCCGTTGACTAAACCTCTCCCTAGAGCAAAACATGATCAACACCAGAACTCTATGGGTGTTCGATTCATCACAATGTAACTAGATTATTGACTCTAGTGCAAGTGGGAGACTGTTGGAAATATGCCCTAGAGGCAATAATAAAATGGTTATTATTATATTTCTTTGTTCATGATAATTGTCTATTGTTCATGCTATAATTGTGTAATCCGGAAATAGTAATACATGTGTGAATATATAGACCACAACGTGTCCCTAGTAAGCCTCTAGTTGACTAGCTCGTTGATCAACAGATAGTCATGGTTTCCTGCTATGGACATTGGATGTCATTGATAACGGGATCACATCATTAGGAGAATGATGTGATGGACTAGAACCAATCCTAAGCATAGCACAAAAGATCGTGTAGTTCGTTTGCTAGAGCTTTTCCAATGTCAAGTATCATTTCCTTAGACCATGAGATCGTGCAACTCCCGGATACCGTAGGAGTGCTTTGGGTGTACCAAACGTCACAACGTAACTGGGTGACTATAAAGGTGCACTACGGATATCTCCGAAAGTGTCTGTTGAGTTGGCACGGATCGAGACTGGGATTTGTCACTCCGTATGACGGAGAGGTATCTCTGGGCCCACTCGGTAATGCATCATCATAATGAGCTCAATGTGACTAAGGAGTTAGTCACGGGATCATGCATTACGGTACGAGTAAAGAGACTTGCCGGTAACGAGATTGAACAAGGTATTGGGATACCGACGATCGAATCTCGGGCAAGTAACGTACCGATTGACAAAGGGAATTGTATACGGGATTGATTGAATCCTCGACATCGTGGTTCATCCGATGAGATCATCGTGGAACATGTGGGAGCCAACATGGGTATCCAGATCCCGCTGTTGGTTATTGACCGGAGAGGCGTCTCGGTCATGTCTGCATGTCTCCCGAACCCGTATGGTCTACACACTTAAGGTTCGGTGATGCTAGGGTTGTAGAGATATTAGTATGCGGAAACCCGAAAGTTGTCCGGAGTCCCGGATGAGATCCCGGACATCACGAGGAGTTCCGGAATGGTCCGGAGGTGAAGAATTATATATAGGAAGTCCAGTTTCGGCCACCGGGAAAGTTTCGGGGGTTACCGGTATTGTACCGGGACCATCGGAAGGGTCCCGGGGGTCCACCGGGTGGGCCCACCTATCCCGGAGGGCCTCATGGGCTGAAGTGGGAAGGGAACCAGCCCCTAGTGGGCTGGGGCGCCCCCCTTGGGCCTCCCCCTACGCCTATTGTTGGAAACCCTGGGGGTGGGGGCGCCCCACTTGCCTTGGGGGGCAAGCCACCCCCTTGGCCGCCGCCCCTCCTCAGATGGGATCTCCAGGGGGGCCGGCGCCCCCCCATGGCCCCTATAAATAGTGGGGGGAGGGAGGGCAGCGGTACTACAGCTCCTGGCGCCTCCCTCTCCTCCCCTGCAACACCTCTCCCTCCCGCTTGCGCTTGGCGAAGCCCTGCCGGGATCCCCACTACTTCCACCACCACGCCGTCGTGCTGCTGGATCTCCATCAACCTCTCCTTCCCCCTTGCTGGATCAAGAAGGAGGAGACGTCGCTGCTCCGTACGTGTGTTGAACACGGAGGTGCCATCCGTTCGGCACTCGGTCATCGGTGATTTGGATGACGACGAGTACGACTCCATCAACCTCGTTCACTTGAACGCTTCCGCTCGAGATCTACAAGGGTATGTAGATGCACTCCTTCCCTCTCGTTGCTAGAACACTCCATAGATGGATCTTAGTGATGCGTAGAAAATTTTAAAATTCTGCAACGATCCCCTACAGTGGCATCATGAGCCAGGCCTATGCGTAGTTACTATGCACGAGTAGAACACAAAGCAGTTGTGGGCGTAGATGTTGTCAATTTTTCTTGCCACTACTATTCTTATCTTGTTTTGGCAGTATTGTGGGATGAAGCGGCCCGGACCGACCTTACACGTACGCTTACGTGAGACAGGTTCCACCGACTGACATGCACTAGTTGCATAAGGTGGCTAGCGGGTGTCTGTCTCTCCCACTTTAGTCGGAACGGATTCGATGAAAAGGGTCCTTATGAAGGGTAAATAGAAATTGGCATATCACGTTGTGGTTTTACGTAGGTAAGAAACGTTCTTGCTAGAAACCTATAGAAGCCACGTAAAAACTTGCAACAACAATTAGAGGACGTCTAACTTGTTTTTGCAGCATGTGCCTTGTGATGTGATATGGCCAGAAGATGTGATGAATGATATATGTGATGTATGAGATTGATCATGTTCTTGTAATAGGAATCACGACTTGCATGTCGATGAGTATGATAACCGGCAGGAGCCATAGGAGTTGTCTTTATTTTTTGTATGACCTGCGTGTCATTGAATAACGCCATGTAAATTACTTTACTTTATTGCTAAACACATTAGCCATAGAAGTAGAAGTAATCGTTGGCGTGACAACTTCATGAAGACACGATGATGGAGATCATGATGATGGAGATCGTGGTGTCATGCCGGTGACAAGGATGATCATGGCGCCCCGAAGATGGAGATCAAAGGAGCAAAAATGATATTGGCCATATCATGTCACTATTTGATTGCATGTGATGTTTATCATGTTTTGCATCTTATTTGCTTAGAACGACGGTAGTAAGTAAGATAATCCCTTATAATAATTTCAAGAAAGTGTTCCCCCTAACTGTGCACCGTTGCGAAGGTTCGTTGTTTCGAAGCACCACGTGATGATCAGGTGTGATAGATTCTAACGTTCGCATACAACGGGTGTTAACGAGCCTAGCATGTACAGACATGGCCTCGGAACACACGCAATACACTTAGGTTGACTTGACGAGCCTAGCATGTACAGACATGGCCTCGGAACACGGAAGACCGAAAGGTCGAGCATGAGTCGTATAGAAGATACGATCAACATGAAGATGTTCACCGATCTTGACTAGTCCGTCTCACGTGATGATCGGACACGGCCTAGTTAACTCGGATCATGTTTCACTTAGATGACTGGAGGGATGTCTATCTGAGTGGGAGTTCATTGAATAATTTGATTAGATGAACTTAATTATCATGAACTTAGTCTAAAATCTTTACAATATGTCTTGTAGATCAAATGGCCCACGTTGCCCTCAACTTCAACGCGTTCCTAGAGAAAACCAAGCTGAAAGATGATGGCAGCAACTATACGGACTGGGTCCGGAACCTGAGGATCATCCTCATAGCTGCCAAGAAAGATTATTTCCTAGAAGCACCGCTAGGTGAAGCACCCATCCCAGAGAACCAAGACGTTATGAACGCTTGGCAATCACGTGCTGATGATTACTCCCTCGTTCAGTGCGGCATGCTTTACAGCTTAGAACCGGGGCTCCAAAAGCGTTTTGAGAAACATGGAGCATATGAGATGTTCGAAGAGCTGAAAATGGTTTTCCAAGCTCATGCCCGGGTCGAGAGATATGAAGTCTCCGACAAGTTCTTCAGTTGTAAAATGGAGGAAAATAGTTCTGTCAGTGAGCACATACTCAGAATGTCTGGGTTACACAACCGCTTGTCTCAGCTCGGAGTTAATCTCCCGGATGACGCGGTCATTGACAGAATCCTTCAGTCGCTCCCACCGAGCTACAAGAGCTTTGTGATAAACTTCAATATGCAGGGGATGCAAAAGACCATTCCCGAGGTATATTCAATGCTGAAATTAGCGGAGGTGGAAATCAAAAGGGGACATCAAGTGTTGATGGTGAATAAAACCACTAAGTTCAAGAAAGGCAAGGGTAAAAAGAACTTCAAGAAGGACGGCAAGGGAGTTGCCACGCCCGGTAAGCCAGTTGCCGGGAAGAAGTCAAAGAATGGACCCAAGCCTGAGACTGAGTGCTTTTATTGCAAGGGAAGTGGTCACTGGAAGCGGAACTGCCCCAAATACTTGGCGGACAAGAAGGCCGGCAACACCAAAGGTATATGTGATATACATGTAATTGATGTGTACCTTACCAGCACTCGTAGTAGCTCCTGGCTATTTGATACCGGTGCGGTTGCTCATATTTGTAACTCAAAACAGGAGCTGCGGAATAAGCGGAGACTGGCGAAGGACGAGGTGACGATGCGCGTCGGGAATGGTTCCAAGGTCGATGTGATCGCCATCGGCACGCTACCTCTGCATTTACCTACGGGATTAGTTTTAAACCTCAATAATTGTTATTTAGTGCCAGCTTTGAGCATGAACATTGTATCTGGATCTCGTTTAATGCGAGATGGCTACTCATTTAAATCCGAGAATAATGGTTGTTCTATTTATATGAGAGATATGTTTTATGGTCATGCCCCGCTGGTCAATGGTTTATTCTTCATGAATCTCGAATGTGATGTTACACATATTCATAGTGTGAATACCAAAAGATGTAAAGTTGATAACGATAGTCCCACATACTTGTGGCACTGCCGTCTTGGTCACATTGGTGTGAAGCGCATGAAGAAGCTCCATGCAGATGGACTTTTGGAGTCTCTTGATTACGAATCATTTGACACGTGCGAACCATGCCTCATGGGTAAGATGACCAAGACTCCGTTCTCCGGAACGATGGAGCGAGCAACCAACTTTTTGGAAATCATACATACTGATGTGTGCGGTCCAATGAGTGTTGAGGCTCGCGGTGGCTATCGTTATGTTCTCACTCTCACTGATGACTTAAGTAGATATGGGAATGTGTACCTAATGAAACACAAGTCTGAGACCTTTGAAAAGTTCAAGGAATTTCAGAGTGAGGTTGAGAATCAACGTGACAGGAAAATAAAGTTCCTACGATCAGATCGTGGAGGAGAATATTTAGGTCACGAATTTGGCACACACTTAAGGAAATGTGGAATAGTTTCACAACTCACGCCGCCTGGAATACCTCAGCGAAATGGTGTGTCCGAACGTCGTAATCGCACTCTATTGGACATGGTGCGATCTATGATGTCTCTTACCGATCTACCGCTCTCATTTTGGGGCTATGCTTTAGAGACTGCCGCATTCACTTTAAATAGGGCTCCGTCGAAATCCGTTGAGACGACACCGTATGAATTATGGTTTGGGAAGAAACCTAAGCTGTCGTTTCTAAATGTTTGGGGATGCAATGCTTATGTCAAGAAACTTCAACCTGAAAAGCTCGAACCCAAGTCAGAAAAATGCGTCTTCATAGGATACCCTAAGGAAACCATTGGGTATACCTTCTACCTCAGATCCGAAGGCAAGATCTTTGTTGCCAAGCACGGGTCCTTTCTGGAGAAAGAGTTTCTCTCGAAAGAAGTGAGTGGGAGGAAAGTGGAACTTGATGAGGTGATAGTCACCCCTTCCGAACCGGAAAGTAGCACAGCGCGGGAAGATGTTCCTGTGGTGCCTACACCGACTGGAGAGGAAGTTAATGATGATGATCATGAAGCTTCGGATCAAGTTACTGCTGAACTTCGTAGGTCCACAAGGACACGTTCCGCACCAGAGTGGTACGGCAACCCTGTCCTGGAAATCATGTTGTTAGACAACGGTGAACCTTCGAACTATGAAGAAGCGATGGCGGGCCCGGATTCCGACAAATGGCTTGAAGCCATGAAATCCGAGATAGGATCCATGTATGAAAACGAAGTATGGACTTTGACTGACTTGCCCGATGATCGGCGAGCCATAGAAAACAAATGGATCTTTAAGAAGAAGACAGACGCGGATGGTAATGTGACCATCTATAAGGCTCGACTTGTCGCTAAGGGTTATCGACAAGTTCAAGGGGTTGACTACGATGAGACTTTCTCACCCGTAGCGAAGCTGAAGTCCGTCCGAATCATGTTAGCAATTGCCGCATTCTATGATTATGAGATATGGCAAATGGACGTCAAAACGGCATTCCTTAACGGCTTTCTTAAGGAAGAATTGTATATGATGCAGCCGGAAGGTTTTGTCGATCCTAAGAATGCTAACAAGGTATGCAAGCTCCAGCGCTCAATCTATGGGCTGGTGCAAGCATCTCGGAGTTGGAACATTCGTTTTGATGAGATGATCAAAGCGTTTGGGTTTACACAGACTTATGGAGAAGCCTGTGTTTACAAGAAAGTGAGTGGGAGCTCTGTAGCATTTCTCTTATTATATGTGGATGACATACTATTGATGGGAAATGATATAGAATTCTTGGAAAGTATAAAGGCCTATTTGAATAAGTGTTTTTCAATGAAGGACCTTGGAGAAGCTGCTTATATATTAGGCATCAAGATCTATAGAGATAGATCAAGACGCCTCATTGGTCTTTCACAGAGTACGTACCTTGACAAGATATTGAAGAAGTTCAATATGGATCAGTCCAAGAAGGGGTTCTTGCCTGTATTGCAAGGTGTGCACTTGAGCACGGCTCAATGCCCGACCACGGCAGAAGATAGAGAAAAGATGAGTGTCATCCCCTATGCCTCGGCCATAGGGTCTATTATGTATGCCATGCTGTGTACCAGACCTGATGTAAACCTTGCCGTAAGTTTGGTAGGTAGGTACCAAAGTAATCCCGGCATGGAACACTGGACAGCGGTCAAGAATATCCTGAAGTACCTGAAAAGGACTAAGGATATGTTTCTCGTTTATGGAGGTGACGAAGAGCTCGTCGTAAAGGGTTACGTCGACGCTAGCTTCAACACAGATCTGGATGACTCGAAGTCACAAACCGGATACGTGTATATTTTGAATGGAGGGGCAGTAAGCTGGTGCAGTTGCAAGCAAAGCGTCGTGGCGGGATCTACATGTGAAGCGGAGTACATGGCAGCCTCAGAGGCAGCGCAAGAAGCAATCTGGATGAAGGAGTTCATTACTGACCTAGGGGTGATTCCCAATGCGTCGGGCCCGATGACTCTCTTCTGTGACAACACTGGAGCTATTGCCCTTGCCAAGGAGCCCAGGTTTCACAGGAAGACCAGACATATCAAGCGTCGCTTCAACTACATTCGTGAAAGTGTTCAAAATGGAGACATAGATATTTGTAAAGTACATACGGACCTGAATGTAGCAGATCCGTTGACTAAACCTCTCCCTAGAGCAAAACATGATCAACACCAGAACTCTATGGGTGTTCGATTCATCACAATGTAACTAGATTACTGACTCTAGTGCAAGTGGGAGACTGTTGGAAATATGCCCTAGAGGCAATAATAAAATGGTTATTATTATATTTCTTTGTTCATGATAATTGTCTATTGTTCATGCTATAATTGTGTTATCCGGAAATCGTAATACATGTGTGAATATATAGACCACAACGTGTCCCTTGTAAGCCTCTAGTTGACTAGCTCGTTGATCAACAGATAGTCATGGTTTCCTGACTATGGACATTGGATGTCATTGATAACGGGATCACATCATTAGGAGAATGATGTGATGGACTAGACCCAATCCTAAACATAGCACAAAAGATCGTGTAGTTCGTTTGCTAGAGCTTTTCCAATGTCAAGTATCATTTCCTTAGACCATGAGATCGTGCAACTCCCGGATACCGTAGGAGTGCTTTGGGTGTACCAAACGTCACAACGTAACTGGGTGACTATAAAGGTGCACTACGGATATCTCCGAAAGTGTCTGTTGAGTTGGCACGGATCGAGACTGGGATTTGTCACTCCGTATGACGGAGAGGTATCTCTGGGCCCACTCGGTAATGCATCATCATAATGAGCTCAATGTGACTAAGGAGTTATTCACAGGATCATGCATTACGGTACGAGTAAAGAGACTTGCCGGTAACGAGATTGAACAAGGAATTGGGATACCGACGATCGAATCTCGGGCAAGTAACGTACCGATTGACAAAGGGAATTGTATACGGGATTGATTGAATCCTCGACATCGTGGTTCATCCGATGAGATCATCGTGGAACATGTGGGAGCCAACATGGGTATCCAGATCCCGCTGTTGGTTATTGACCGGAGAGGCGTCTCGGTCATGTCTGCATGTCTCCCGAACCCATAGGGTCTACACACTTAAGGTTCGGTGACGCTAGGGTTGTAGAGATATTAGTATGCGGAAACCCGAAAGTTGTCCGGAGTCCCGGATGAGATCCCGGACGTCACGAGGAGTTCCGGAATGGTCCGGAGGTGAAGAATTATATATAGGAAGTCCAGTTTCGGCCACCGGGAAAGTTTCGGGGGTTACCGGTATTGTACCGGGACCACCGGAACGGTCCCGGGGGTCCACCGGGTGGGGCCACCTATCCCGGAGGGCTCCATGGGCTGAAGTGGGAAGGGAACCAGCCCCTAGTGGGCTGCGGCACCCCCCCTTGGGCCTCCTCCTGCGCCTAGGGTTGGAAACCCTGGGGGTGGGGGGCGCCCCACTTGCCTTGGGGGGCAAGCCACCCCCTTGGCCGCCGCCCCCCTCAGATGGGATCTCCAGGGGGGGCGGCGCCCCCCAGGGCCCCTATAAATTGTGGGGGGGAGGGAGGGCAGCATTACTACAGCTCCTGGCGCCTCCCTCTCCTCCCCTGCAACACCTCTCCCTCCCGCTTGCGCTTGGCGAAGCCCTGCCGGGATCCCCGCTACTTCCACCACCACGCCGTCGTGCTGCTGGATCTCCATCAACCTCTCCTTCCCCCTTGCTGGATCAAGAAGGAGGAGACGTCGCTGCTCCGTACGTGTGTTGAACGCGGAGGTGTCGTCCGTTCGGCACTCGGTCATCGGTGATTTGGATCACGACGAGTACGACTCCATCAACCCCGTTCACTTGAACGCTTCCGCTCGCGATCTACAAGGGTATGTAGATGCACTCTTTCCCTCTCGTTGCTAGTACACTCCATAGATGGATCTTGGTGATGCGTAGAAAATTTTAAAATTCTGCAACGATCCCCTACACTCCGGCGCGTCGTAGTCCTTCTCCTCCGCCTCGTAAGCAAGCACGAAATAAGACAGCCGCAACCGCTCCGTCTACTCCGACGTCTAGCAGTACAGCCAGAGGCGGGAGGCAATACAGATACGGTCCACCTCTCAAGCCTCTAGAGAAGTTACCGTACGAGATGACCGTGGAAGAAAACAAGAAGATCGTGCAAAAAGAAGTGAAGGACTTCTTTGAAGGGACAAAAGCAGAGAGACATCCACATCCGGAGGAGAAGGTAGATCCGGTGAAAGCAAACCGCACTATCGATTCCTTGAGGAAACCACCAAAGTCTCCGCCGAAAACCAACCATGAGCGCGTTACTGAAAAGGTATATCTCGAAGCGGAGCGGTCGGGAAGTACTGTCAGTGATCAAAGGTTAAAAGAACGATGAGCGGTTGGGAAAAAAATTGCCCAGCTCGGCGAACAAGCGAACCAATCCTGCCCCCCGCTCAATGTGTCTAGCGACATCGTCGCTAATGCTCCGGGGATGGTGCCCGGTTATAACAATCTTGGAGCTTACCTGCCCGACGATGTACATTATGATTTCTTGGAGGTGGACGAACACAGATACGAGTACGGGAAGCCTCTCGTCAAAGATGAAAAATCTCTAACAACGATGATGCGAAGATTCCATGATTGGTACATGAAAACCTGCATAGAGTCTGGGGGACGAATACTTTGTATCTGAGAGTTAAAGAGGAGCACGACCTCGTTGGAATTGATCTGTTGTGTGTTCCATTTGAGGAGTTCTTCCAGTTCTTCAATCAAAAGGCCCTCGATAAATTAACGGTCACTTGCTACTGTCTGTAAGTACTACTTCTGTCATTAAGTCTCTATATATAGCTCAGCTCTTTCATTGCATGTATTTATAATTATCCTCACTATATTATGCAGATTGAAGATCGTCGAGTGCAGGAAAGCAGAAATGTATGATATTGGGTTCATTAACACAAATCTCATAGATGAATTTCAGGTTAAAAAGAGCGCCAAAGATGCCAAGGCCAACTTGCTCAAATCATTGATAATAAATCAAAACAAAGATTTAATACTCTTTCCTTACAACTTCGAGTGAGTGTTACTGTCGTGTGCATATTCCGTTTCCCTTATTACTCGAGCGAGGTTATAGTAATGTAATTGATGAGTTATGCATGCGTGCGCAGCTTCCACTATATTCTCCTAGAGATTAAGCTTGAGCGGGGACTAGTAACCGTCTTAGACTCGAGACGAAAAGATCCCGGGACCTATGCGGACATGACTAAAATTCTCAACAAGTAAGTTCAATCGATCATTATCGCACCATATCGGCAACTTTTTGTTCATTTCCTGATATCTCAAGTAATAATTATTTTCTTTGTCTTGCAGGGTTTGGAAATAGTTCACCGCAGAAGCTCGGGGACTGCCGAAGGAGCTGCGATATACATACCCGAAAGTAAGTACTACTAGCTAGCTAGTTGCGCGCATCTCCCGTTGATTCTAGCTACTTTCATCAATGCCATTTATAATGCTTCATTATCAGTTTGATTGACCTCTATTTCTCGTAAAGTGCTTGTGGCAGGAACAAGGGAATGATTACTGTGGATACTACATGTGCGAGTTCAACTACAACGCGACTTGCAAAGATAAGCGGGGCTACTCTAAAAGACAATATGAAGTGCGTAAGCAATAATATTCACAATTTCATTTTATTACACCATCATTTCTGTTTAGTTTCATTCATATATATGTATTAACCCCCTTCTTCAAATTAGACGTGGCAGATGCGTAATGAACTCCTACCACAAGATCGCATGAAAGCAATTCAAGAGGAATTGGCGGGATTATTTCTTGACCACGTCATCAATAAAGCCGGAGAATACCATGTGGAACTTGAGTTCAAATGCTAGGGGATTGTAAGAGATCTTACATATTGTATATGTATGTAGCTAGTAGCGTCGGATAGATAATACGAAAACTTGTTGTTCGACCAATCTCTCGGAGAAGGAGAGGTCGATCACTTCTCTTGCTATGCATGACGAACTTCTATACTCAATGGTTTCCTTCTTTCTTACTAGCTAGCGTGTCGAGGGCCTCTCTATACGTATAGTACGTAGCGTCGACCAAGCACGGAGATAAGAGAGGACACTTCTCTCTATTAATTAATTAGCTACCTAACACAATATATGAAACACCTTAATTAACCATACAAAACCCCCAAATCCACCCCCCCTTCGAAAAAAACAAAAACCCTAGCCCCCGAACAGCTGACGCGTGGATGCCTATTGGTCCCGGTTGGTGTCACCAACCGGGACAAAAGGTCCTCCTACCTGGGCTCGCAGCACCGGCCACGTGGAGGCCCATCTGTCCCGGTTTGTATAAGAACCGGAACTAAAGGCCCAGGGCATTAGTAATGACCCTTTAGTCCCGGTTCCCCAACCGTGACAGATGGGCCTTATGAACCGTGACAAATGGCCCTTTTTCTACTAGTGACTGTTCATGGCGAATTAAAGGCGACGTGGCCACCTTCGTTGTGACTATGAGTTCTTCAGGGTATATATGTTCAATTCATTGTGTACTGAGTCTTGGGGTATTTTGGTCACATTATCCCATTCAAATGGCCTTTGACCTAACAGTAATGGTGCCAAATGACATTTTTGAGCACACACTTAACAGAAGGATGCCATTTTTTAGTAGTTGAAACTTCTAGTGGAAAAATTGAGTAGTGTGACTCAACTAATGGCGAAACTAATAAAAAACCTTTAATTATTTGTACGAGTTGGGAATCATAAATTATGCACTATGTGGAAATTTCAAATTTACGATAAGTTGTCTTGTATAGATTAAAAATATTAAGTTTAATGTAATGTATTAGCCTAAATAGACGTGTGTTGCACGTGCACGTTTACTAATACTTCTATAAAAACAAGAATAGAGGAAACAAAATCAATCTTGTCCATAATTGTCTCTCGTAATCTGTTCCCTTCCCAAGCCAGACTGCCTCAAAAATCTTAAAAATACAGGACAATAATTGTCTAGATCAGGAGAATTTCTTATAGGATATAAGAATTCAACTTTCAAAAGTTCCATTTTTATCCATTAATTGTGAAGGTGGCCTAAATCTTGTAATTTAAACTATAGTTACACAATATTTTTTATGATCATGTGTGCAACACACGTGTAACTAATTTAGTAAACCATATAAAGAAACAACGATCTTGCATCAAAATTATCATTGTTTTTCTCTTCTGATCATCAAAATGATCTTGAAGCCGCCCTTCACCCACGTGCACATGTGTCTGTGCACATATGCATGCGTGAATATATTCCCCAAGAACAAATCCAAACATACTTGGACAAGAAAGTTGATTTGAGACAAGGTTGTGGTCTCTCGTAAACTGTGATTAAAGCCCGCTCAAGCCAATCTTCTTTGGATCTAACTCCGAACGTAACACGAAAGTATACAATGTCAATCTTCTTGACATGGGTGTGACAGGCGAAGCGTTTCCTTCCTTTCCCCTCATAAGTGGCGGATACTCTATCTTTGGAGTTGCGAAGATCATGTATGAAGGCTTCATTTAGTTTCTTGCTTGCTTTTCTTAATTTTGCTGTCATATGTGCTCCAGCATAAGCGGTGAGCCTTTTTCTCCTGCACGAGCTTTGAAATTGTTGGTAGGTTAGTTTGGCATCGTTGAGTTTTCGTCCTATAATGGGTGTTTTGATTGCGAGCACCTACAGTGGGTTTCTTGGCGATGCGTTGAGCACGCTTTCTCCTTTCCCATCCCCTTAATTCTTGCTGGATCCGGCGTCTATATTTCCATTATTGAGTTAATGGAAAGGGGTTATGTTAGGTTAAAAAAATTAAGTGAGATGTATTGCAAATTCATCCCCTCCACGCATCCACGCGAGATGGGGATTTACCTCCCCTCTACCTACCGCTCCGGCTACCGGTCCTAGGGAAGGGAATCTTGGTGCCTCGGCTCTAGACAATAGTCTGATTTAGGTTTAGTCCTTGCAAAAGCTCCTCAGTTATTCCGGTCTGTTGGGCCAGCCACCCCCTCGACAAAATTTCCGGGAGGACCTTGAAAGTCACGTCCCGCTCCGCCGTCATTATACCATCCAAAGCCTCGTCCACCGCCCGACGAAGAGCCATGGTGCAGCCCCTCGCCGTACGCGCCATAGCCATCATCACCCCACTGCCCGTAGCGATTGTAACGAAAACCGTCACCACCGTAGTTCCGCCCGCCACTGCCATAGCCATCACGACCGGGGCCATTGCCACGTCATAAATAACAATGCGCAATTTAGATCCTACCGTCACCTGGTCGCCGATCACAACATATTCGCCGGCGCGGACGTCGTTGTCCATGTCCAGCAACGTCGTCCAGCGAGATGCCGGAGAATGGTGCAGACGCCCGTTGATCCATTCCCCATGCCCATTGAGGGAGTCCTGGATTAGGGGGTCCTCGGACAGCCGGACTATATACTTTAGCCGGACTGTTGGACTATGAAGATACAAGATTGAAGACTTCGTCCCGTGTCCGGATGGGACTCTCCTTGGCGTGGAAGGCAAGCTTGGCAATACGGATATGTAGATCTCCTCCCTTGTAACCGACTCTGTGTAACCCTAGCCCCCTCCGGTGTCTATATAAACCGGAGGGTTTAGTCCGTAGGACAACAACAATCATAACATAGGCTAGCTTCTAGGGTTTAGCCTCTTTGATCTCGTGGTAGATCAAATCTTGTAATACTCATATCATCAAGATCAATCAAGCAGGAAGTAGGGTATTACCTCCATCGAGAGGGCCCGAACCTGGGTAAACATCGTGTCCCCCGCCTCCTGTTACCATCTGCCTTAGACGCACAGTTCGGGACCCCCTGTCCGAGATCCGCCGGTTTTGACACCGACATTGGTGCTTTCATTGAGAGTTCCACTGTGCCATCACCTTAAGGCTTGATGGCTCCTTCGATCATCGACAACGATGCGATCCAGGGCGAGGTTTTCCTCCCCGGACAGATCTTCGTATTCGGCGGCTTCGTACTGGGGGCCAACTCGCTTGGCCATCTGGAGCAGATCGAGAGCTACGCCCCTGGCCATCAGGTCAGGTTTGGAAACTTGAACTATACTGCCGACATCCGCGGAGACTTGAACTTCGACGGATTCGAGCCCATGTCAGGTGCGCCGCACAGCCACGACGAGCATGACTTAGCTCTGCCGTCGGACAGTGTTCGGGAGATCACACCTACAACTACTCCGGCCCTTAATCCGGAGCAGATCGTGCCGTCCGAGGACGGGTGGATAGACCCCGCCACGGAGGCAGTGCACGCAGCGGCGATAGAGCCGAACGCTGACTTCACTTCCTATGAGACCCGTGTGGCCGGACACTTGGATTCGTCCCCGGCCACAGGCTCCGAACCGCCTGCGTCCGTGCCTATCGAATCTGATTGGGCATCGATCATGGAGTTCTCCTCCGCGGATATCTTTCAGCACTCACCACTGGGCGACGTGCTAAACTCATTGAGGTCTCTCTCCTTGTTAGGAGACCCTTGGCCGAACTATGTCCGGCTAGAATGGGATGCGGACGACGAAGAAATTCGCTGCCCACCCACCACCCACTTAGTAGCCACTGTCGACGACTTAACCGACATGCTCGATTTCGGCTCCGAAGACATCGACGGTATGGACGACGATGCAGGAGACGAACAGGAACCACCGCCCACAGGGCGCTGGACTGCCACCTCATCATATGACATATACATGGTGGACACCCCCAAAGAAGGCAATGGCGATAAGGCAGCGGAGGATAATCCCTCCAAGAAGCAATCCAAGCACCGACGTCAGCGGCGCCGCTCTAAGTCCCGCCATAGCAAAAGTAGCGATATCGGCACAAGAGACAATAACGCTCCGGATAGTGCCGAAGGCGACGACAATCCCCTCCAGCCAGACCTTGAGCCAGAGGATGAACAAGCTAGCCCTCCGGAACAGGCAGCAGACGGTGAATCAGAGGATGACAATTACATGCCTCTCTCCGAAGACGAGGTGAGCCTCGGCGACGAAGAATTTATCGTGCCTGAGGATCCCGTCGAGCAGGAGCGCTTCAAGCGCCGGCTTATAGCCACAGCAAACAGCCTGAAGAAAAAGCAACAACAGCTTCGAGATGATCAAGATCTGCTAGCGGATAGATGGACTGAAGTCCTGGCGGCCGAGGAATACGAACTCGAGCACCGAACCAAGAGTTACCCAAAACGCAGGTTGCTACCCCAACTCGAGGAGGAAGCATTAAAACCTATCACCAACGTATGATGAGGCTGATCGGCCACCTCGTGGCCGAGACAGAGTGGCATATCAGCCCGAAGTCCAGCCCGCACCCCGCCGCCATTCAAACAAAAATGCCAAGGCCCGGGGCAACACGCGAGACGTATTGGAAAACAAAGCAGGACATACAAGATTGATCAACGGATCACGGGGTCGCGCCCCAACGCGTGACGATGATCGTCACGCCGGATACACTAAAAACAAATCCGGCCGGGCCGAATACAGCAAACAAGACTCGTATGAACTGCGTCGTGACATAGCCCGGCACAGAGGCGCCGCACACCCCCTATGCTTCACCGATGAAGTAATGGATCATGAATTCCCAGAAGGATTCAAACCCGTGAACATTGAGTCATACGATGGCACAACAGACCCTGCGGTATGGATCGAGGATTTCCTCCTCCACATCCACATGGCCCACGGTGACGATCTACATGCCATCAAGTACCTCCCACTAAAACTCAAAGGACCAGCTCAGCATTGGCTGAATAGCCTGCCAGCAAACTCCATTGGCAGTTGGGAGAATTTGGAAGATGCATTCCTTGACAACTTCCAGGGCACTTATGTGCGACCACCAGATGCTGATGACTTGAGCCACATAACCCAACAGCCAGGGGAATCGGCCAGGAAATTCTGGACTCGGTTCCTAACTAAAAAGAACCAAATTGTCGACTGTCCGGATGCCGAGGCCTTAGCGGCATTTAAACATAACATCCAGGACGACTGGCTCGCCCGACACCTCGGCCAAGAGAAGCCGAAGTCCATGGCAGCCCTCACGACACTCATGACCCGCTTTTGCGCGGGCGAGGACAGCTGGCTGGCTCGCAGCAACAGCACATCAAGAAATCCTGGCAATTCAGATGCCAAAGATACTAACGGTAGACCACGTCGCAACAGACACAAGCGCCGCAACAACGGCGACAACGCCGAAGACACGACATTCAATGCCAGATTCAGTGCCTCTAAATCCTTTCAGCGGAAAAAGTCGTTCAAAAGAAGCAATCCGGGCCCGTCCAGTTTGGACCGCATACTCGATCGCTCGTGTCAAATTCACGGCACCCCCGATAAGCCAGCCAATCACACCAACAGAGAATGTTGGGTATTCAAGCAGGCCGGCAAGTTGAATGTCGAAAACAAGGACAAGGGGCTGCATAGCGACGACGAGGATGAGCCTCGACCACCGAACACAGGAGGACAGAAGAGGTTCCCTCCACAAGTGAAAATGGTGAACATGATATACGCAACCCATATTCCCAAGAGGGAACGGAAGCGTGCACTAAGGGACATCTATGCGATGGAGCCAGTCGCCCCAAAGTTCAACCCATGGTCCTCTTGTCCGATCACCTTCGATCGCAGGGACCACCCCACTAGTATCCGTCATGGCGGATCTGCCGCATTGGTCCTTGACCCCATCATTGACGGATTTCACCTCACTCGCGTCCTTATGGATGGTGGCAGCAGCCTGAACCTGCTCTATCAAGATACAGTGCGCAAAATGGGCATAGACCCCTCGAGGATCAAACCCACCAAAACCACCTTTAAAGGTGTAATCCCAGGTGTAGAAGCCTGTTGCACGGGCTCAATCACACTGGAAGTGGTCTTCGGATCTCCGGACAACTTTCGAAGCGAGGAGTTAATCTTCGACATCATCCCCTTTCGCAGCGGCTATCACGCACTGCTCGGACGAACCGCATTTGCCAGATTCAATGCGGTACCGCACTATGCATACCTCAAACTCAAAATGCCAGGACCACGCGGGGTTATAACAGTTAATGGAAACACAGAGCGCTCGCTCCGCACGGAGGAGCACACTGCGGCCCTCGCAGTAGAAGCGCAAAGCAGCCTTATTAGGCAAACCGCCAATTCGGCGAAAAAGACCCCGGACACCTTCAAGTGAGTCCGGAGTACCCCGCAGGAGGATCGCCATGCAATCTTTGAGCACGCCTAGCAATTCGGCCTCCGTCCTAGTCCCAGTCATGTGGCGAAATTTGCGCCGCGCGTACATAACTACGCACTCAAGATACCATGGGCATAGGCGGAGGCACCGCTACGGCACGTCCCACAATGCGGCTCAACCGCCCCAGGGGCTATATACCTTTATCATTTTCTCTCTTTCAGGACCTTACTCTCTGGAAGCCCTTTCCGACAGTCTAATTGTTGGACCCATCGCGGTAAAGAAATACCAAGGAAGCAAGACGCTCTGACGTACAAGGGAATCCCCAGGTGGTCTCTGATAACGATCGAAATACCTATTTTACATACCTATACGCAGCTTGCCCTTGGATAGGACATGTCAAATAGTCCTATTTTTTGCTTATTGCACTACTTGTATCCGTACGCTTTGACGTATTATTTAATAACAATGCATAGCGTTAGTCTATTATTGCATTCCCCTTTCTTTTTTCCCTTGTCTGCTTATTTACGACAAATTGCACCCGTACATTCTGGTACGACCAGTACGCCAGGGGCTCTAGTATACCCCATAACACGGCGTGAGAAGTCTGAACACTTTCGACAGTGCGGCACCCCGAACTTATAGCATTATATGCATCAGCTCTGAATCATTTCTTGGGTCAATAGTTGGGTTTGCCCGGCTCCCATGTTTTGGTACCTTACGTTCCGCAATATCGACTAAGGTAGCACTGGGAGAACTACTGCGATTGTGTCCCGGTTCTTCCGAACGAGCACCTCAGTAGAGAAAGCCGAAAACTAACTGTCATGATAAGGCAAGAGCTAGTCGCTGTTCGAGAGGTCTCATGTCCTTAAAGACTTTTTCCGCTTCGGGCGAGGAGTCGGCCTTGCCCGACTTAGGCGTATATAGCGCCCCAAATTCGGCCTTCCGAATGCTAAGGGCTTCACAAATATAAAATTGTAGACTTCTATGGCTAAGTGAGAGTGATAAAGCTTTATAGTCTGATTGCCTGGTTCGTTGTGCTGAACACCTCCTTCGAAGGACCCAAAATTGGGATAAAGAGTGCTCAGGTTTATCCCGAACACCTCAGTACTAGTTACATGGGGGCAGAAGCCGACGACTGGCCAACTCTCAGATTTTATAAACGGCCGCACAGAAGGTAATATTTTAAATTAACAAGCGTTGCATAGCGCAAATGAACTCATTTCATATTACAGGATCACATGAGTACATTCATTCAAATATTACATCCTTAGCACATTCGTTCGCCACAAGGCGAGCACCCTTCAGGACACTGTCATAATACTTTTCAGGGTGGCGATGCTCCTTGCCCTCCGGCGGCCCCTCCTTCACCAGCTTTTCGGTGTCCAGCTTCGCCCAGTGCACCTTCGCCCGGGCAAAAGCCCTGCGCACACCCTCGATGCAGACGGACCGCTTTATGACTTCAAACCGTGGGCAGGCATTCACAAGCCGCCTCACTAGACCAAAGTAGCTACTAGGCAGGGGCTCGCCAGGCCACATCCGGACTATAAGACCCTTCATGGCCTGTTCGGCCGCCTTGTGAAGCTCGACCAGTTGCTTCAACTGGTCTCTCAAGGGCATTGGGTGTTCGGTCCCAGTATACTGAGACCAGAATGTAACACCCCGCATGTAACTTGCCATATTTGTAACTCCGACTCTTGCCATTTCCGGCTATGTGATATGTTTTTCCCTCCGTTGTCGGGTTTTGTCTTTCGTTTTGTATTTTGTCATGTCATGCATTTTCATATCATGTCATCATGTGCATTGCATTCGCATACGTGTTCGTCTCATGCATCCGAGCATTTTCCCCGTTGTCCGTTTTCCAATCCGGCGCTCCTATCTCCTCCGGTGCACCCCTCTTGTTTTCTTTCATGTGCGTGTGTCAAACTTTCTCGGAATGGACCGAGGCTTGTCAAGTGGTCTTAATATACCACCCGGAGACTACCGGTCAAGTTTCGTTCCATTCGGAGGTCGTTTGGTACTCCAACGGTTAACCGGGCCTCCGCAATGTCCATTTGAGTGTCCAGCAAAAACCCCCTCCAAAACCAGCCCAAAGCCCACCAAACTCTCTTCCATGCTCTAGGTCGTTCGATCACGATCGTGTGGGCGAAAACCGCACCTCATTTGGAGTCTCCTAGCTCCCTCTACCTATTTATATGTGGGCATCCCCAAAAACGGATTCGCAGACGAACAATAGCGTTTTTCCCACCGCGCCGCCGGACGTGTCCGTCCGTGCCAGACAACGTCCAACCGCCGCCGCCGCAGGCCCGTTTCCGGCCCCCGCGGCCCGAGTTGCGCCGCCGCCCGAGCCCGCGCCCGCACCGCGCCTCCGCCGCCTCTCCCGCCGCCGGCCGGCCCGCCGCCGCCGCCATCACCGCCGGCCGCCGCCGCGGCGCCCGTCCCCGCCGCCGCGCGCCCGCCGCCGGGCATCGCCGCCTCCGGCGACCGCCTCCTCCGCCGCGCCTCCTCCTCTCCTTCCCCCGCGCCGGCGCCGCCCCTCCCTCTCCGGCCGGCGAGCGCCCGAGCGAGCTCGAGGAGCCGGCCCGATCCGATCTGGTAACGACACTGTGCCCGTTGACTTTGTCTCGTACCCCCCAAATTTCTTCCAAGTCCCAGGAAAACTTCAGCAAGTATTCCTGTTCCCGATGCAATAACTTTGTGCATGTAGCTCCGATTCGCGCGTATAATATGTCAAATTGTTCGCCTCGTGATGCTCTTCATTTCGTTCAATTGCATCATTTTCATTAGAGGTCATTTTGATGCCCAAATCTTCGTTGGAAGAGGGCTAGTTGCTGTTAATCTCTGGTTCTTATCAGAACTTGGAGATTTGTCATTTTTGTATCATTTAATCTGTGCATCTTTTGAGCATGAGCTCTACATTTGTTTTGAAGTATGCCATGCCATCTTTCCAGTGGTATAGTCCATGTATTTTTGTGATCTCTGTGGTGACTAGCAGAAGCATGCAAAGTAGGTCCCGTAATAATTCTGATTTCAGGGACTTAGTGATTTCTCTAAGTCTTTGTCTGCTGTAATTTTGTTGCCATGTAAACTTGATGCTACAGAGAGATCCATGCATATTTTGGAGATGTTCAGTAAGGATGTTTTGTAGCTATAGTTTTAATTGATCCATTCCTGCAATTGTTTGCAATTTTAGAGTAACATAGCATGACTCAATCTTGCTCGACTTTTGTTATAAAATATTTCTGGCAGATTCTTAACATGATTTGCAATCTTGCCAAGCTTACTGTAGTTGGTCCATACATATTATGCAATTGTTCTTGCTATGGATAGCTTCATAAACATGCCATCTTGCTGTAGGTATGCTTGGTTTGTTATGCATTGCTCTGTAGTGAGTGCATCAAGCTCACAAAGAGGCCTACATATTAATATTTCTGCCATGCTCTGTTTTCTGCTGTCTGAAACCTGATAACGAAACTTGCTATGTTTACATGCTTGCCATCATAGCTTTTGTACCTTTTTGGCTTATGGTCAGTAAGGGACTTTTGTCATGTGCATTTAGTACAACACTACCATGCCTTGTTTTGCTATGTTAAGTTCCTGTAGCATGTTGATTTCGTGCTCTGAACATTGCTACCTGATGCTGATTTCTGCCATGTCCAGTTTTTCACTAAGTCTGTGAACCTGTAATCTTTTGCACTTTTGCCATGCTTGTTTGAGCTTGATATGTTGTGAACTAGCCGTAGCTCAGTGTTCATCTTTTGTCTAGCACCTCTTGTAGATTACTACCATGTGCTTTGTTGCTATGTTGGGGTGCTGTAGCAATGTTGCTTGTCGCATTTGAAGTGCTATCTTGCTGTTTTTCGCAGATTAGTGTCATTCTTGTTTTGCTTGCCATTTGCAAACCGTGCATCCGATTCCGGTGATCTTTATATCGATTTCGACCAAAATCATCTCATCTTTCCAGTGGCATGCTTGGTTTGCCAAGTTACTGCCATGTTCATCATTTTCCTTCCGGAGCACGCATATGCATCGCATATCATATCTTGCATATCATACATATTTTGCATCATGTTGCTTGTGCATTTCTCGTTGTTGATTGTGGTTCTGTTTGTTTGTGTTCTTGTCTTGGGTAGATCCGGGAGACGAGTTCGTGAACGAGGAACCTGTCGAGTACGCTTACGAGGATCAAGCTTTCGACAACTCTGAGAATCTTGCAGGCAAGATGACCACCCCTCGAAATCACTTCTATCTTTGCTATGCTAGTTGTTCGCTCTATTGCCATGCTCGCTACCTATCACTTGCTATATCATGTCTCCCATTTTAGCCATGTCAGCCCTAACCATCCTTTCCTAGCAAACCGTTGTTTGGCTATGTTACCGCTTTTGCTCAGCCCCTCTTATAGCGTTGCTAGTTACAGGTGAAGTTGAAGTTTGTTCTATGTCGGAACATGGATATGTTGGGATATCACAATATCTCTTATTTAATTAATGCATCTATATATTTTGTTAAAGGGTGGAAGGCTCGGCCTTATGCCTGGTGTTTTGTTCCACTCTTGCCGCCCTAGTTACTGTTATACCGGGATTATGTTCCTTGAGTTTGCGTTCCTTACGCGGTCGGGTGATTTATGGGACCCCCTTGACAGTTCGCCTTGAATAAAACTCCTCCAGCAAGGCCCAACTTTGGTTTTACTATTTGCCGCCTAAGCATTTTCCCCCGGGTTTTCGCGAGCCCGAGGGTCATCTTATTTTAACCCCCCCGGGCCAGTGCTCCTTCGAGTGTTGGTCCGAACCGAGCAGCCTGCGGGGCCACCTCGGGGAAACTCGAGGTCTGGTTTTACTCGTAGCTTGACTTATCCGGTGTGCCCTGAGAACGAGATATGTGCAGCTCCTATCGGGATTTGTCGGCACATTCGGGCGGCTTTGCCGGTCTTGTTTTACCATCGTCAGATGTCTTGTAAACCGGGATTCCGAGACTGATCGGGTCTTTTCGGGAGAAGGTTTATCCTTCGTTGACCGTGAGAGCTTACGATGGGCTAAGTTGGGACACCCCTGCAGGGTATTATCTTTCGAAAGCCGTGCCCGCGGTTATGAGGCAGATGGGAATTTGTTAATATCCGGTTGTAGATAACTTGTCACTTGACCCAATTAAAATACACCAAGTGCGTGTGTAGCCGTGATGGTCTCTTCTCGGCGGAGTCCGGGAAGTGAACACGGTCTGTGTTATGTATGACGTAAGTAGGTGTTCAGGACCTCTTCTTGGTCTTTGCTAGATGACGTCTGTTCCTTTGCTTCTCTTCTCGCTCTCTTTTGCGCAAGTTAGCTACCATATATGCTTTTGCCGCTGCAGCTCCACCTTTTGCACCATCCCCCCCTTTAAGCTTAAATAGTCTTGATCTCGCGGGTGTGAGATTGCTGAGTCCCCGTGACTCACAGATACTTCCAAAACCAGTTGCAGGTGCCGACGATGCCAGTGCAGATGATGGCGTCGATCTCAAGTGGGAGTTCGACGAGGAATGTGGTCGTTATTATGTGTCTTTTCCTGATGATCAGTAGTGGAGCCCAGTTGGGACGATCGGGGATCTAGCATTTGGGGTTGTTTTATTTTCATCTGGATTTTGACCGTAGTCGGTCTATATGATTGTATTTTGGATGATGTATGATGATATTTATGTATTGTGTGAAGTGGCGATTGTAAGCCAACTCTTATCCCATTCTTGTTCATTACATGGGATTGTCTGAAGATGACCCTTCTTGCGACAAAACCACTATGCGGTTATGCCTCTAAGTCGTGCCTCGACACGTGGGAGATATAGCCGCATCGTGGGCGTTACACAGAACAACTTCTCCGTTGAGCTCCCCTCCTCGGCCCGGTAGAACTCCGCGGCATCCGAGACACTGCGGGGTAGATCTGCGAACACTCCTGGAGAACTCCGAACTCGGGTAAGTAAAAAGAAAGTTTCCTTCACATGCTTGCTTTGCATAATGAATTCCTTACCTGCCGCTATCTTCTTACCCGCCTCAATTTCCTGGAGGGCCTTTTGGGCTTCGGCCTTGGCATGTTGTGCGCTTTTGAGGGCCTTCGCAAGCTCGGACCCTTGCGTCTTAGAGTCAAGCTCCAAGGACTCGTGTTTCTTGACGAGAGCCTGGAGCTCTTGCTGCACCTCGCCTACTCGGGCCTCTTATTTCTCTCGCTCAATGCGCTCCTTGGCCGCTTTGTCTTCGGCCTCGGATAGCGCCTTCTGCAGGGCCACCACTTCGTTCGTGGCCCCTAGCAAAATTCATGACAATCCTATTATTCCAAAACCAAATTTTCCTTTATCAATATTTAGACGGGGTGTCACTTACCTTTGTTCTCTTTGAGCTACCTCTTGGTAAGGCCGAGCTCTTCCTTGGACCGCTCAAGGTCCCGCTTCAGTGCGGCGACCTCCGCAGTGCGAGTGGCTGCGGCCAGCAGTGAAGCCTGCTTATTCACATAGACATATTTTGATTAGACTCCTGTGATTATTTTTTGATCCTCTGTTCAGCCTTGCTTTGCGAACATCAAACAGAGCATCAGGGGCTACTGTCTATGCTGTAACATTTTCTTAGAATTTGATTACTCACCTCAAAGCCTATTAGGAGGCTGGCACAGGCTTCAGTCAATCTGCTTTTGGCGGACTGAACCTTCTTAACCACCACACTCATGATAGTGCGGTGCTCTTCGTCAATGGAAGCGCCGTGAAGCGCTTCCAGCAGTCCGATGCCTCTGGATGGACAGAGGCCGTCGGCACGGACGGCTTGCCCCTCTTAGCAAGGGGTCGCCTGACAGAATCCGGAACCACTGGAGGTTTCGGTGCAGTATTCGGCCGAGGGCTTGACTTGCTGCCCCCACTGCCCATGGGAGTCTTGCCCCTCCTGCGGCCAGCGTCCGGAATGTCGCCTTGGGGCGCCTCCGGAACTGTCTCCCCTTGGTTCAGTGCCCTTTGGGACAACACCTCGGCATCGTCCGTAGGGCGGGGAGAGGAGGCGGTCGGGAGTGAATCGCTCTTCATCTCCGACGAGCCCAAAGACTCCTCCGAAGAGGATGCGTCGATATGGGCTCTGGATGGACTGCATAATCATGCACAACGTGATAAGAAATAGTACAATAAGAGGTACCAAGAATTATTATGGTATCCGGATACTCACGACTTCGCCAGGGGCTTGTCCCTGGGTAACCACTCCTCGTCGCTGAAAGCAGCCGTCGTGGAGCAGTCCGGGAGGAGGGTCCTTCCCTTCTTGGACCCGTCGGCCTCCCCTGATGGGGCGGCCTTCCTTTTCCTATCCCCCCGGCTGAGGGGGAGAGCTTTCCTCTTCCTCCTCCTCGTTTTCGTGGGAGGAGTGCGCCTCGGTGTTTTCGGACGAAGAGTCCGATATAACCTTGCACCGGAGACCCTTCCTGGTCCCCGTGGCCTTCTTCTTGGCCTTCTTCTCCGGCACATCATAAGGCGCCAGAACCAGCATCTCCGTCAGGAGAGCATCTGCTGGATCTTCGGGCAGGGGGGCTGGACAATCGATCTGCTCCGCCGTCGCTACCCGGTCCTGTTAAATGGCGTGGAGGCTTAGATCCCGCGCGTGGTTATACTGGGGAAAAGAACATCTTATGAGATATAAAAGACTTACCGGATTGGCGGGGCGCTTTGCGCTGAGTCCGCGGTCCTCGGTAAGGGGAGGAGGTACCTCGGCACCCTTGAAAAACACCTTCCAGACGTCCTTGTGCGTCGTGTCGAAGAGCTCTCGTAGCGTCTGGTGCTCCGTCGGGTCGAACTCCCACAAATTGAATGTCCGTTTTTGACACGGGAGGATCCGGCGGAAGAGCATGACTTGGACCACATTGACAAGCTTGATTTTCTTGCTCATCATGTTTTTGACGTAGGTCTAGAGTCCGGCAGCTCTACCGAGGAACACCAGGATAGGCCCTTCTCTTTCCAGGAGGTGAGCCGCATGGGGATTCCGGATCGAAATTCGGGGGCTGCCACCCAGTTGGTGTCGCGCGGCTCGGTGATGTAGAACCACCCCGATTGCCACCCCTTTACGGTCTCCACATAGGAGCCTTCGAGCCAGGTGACGTTGGGCATCTTGCCCACCATGGCGCCTCCGCACTCCGCTTGCTGGCCGACCACCACCTTCGGTTTAACGTTGAAGGTCTTCAGCCACAGGCCGAAGTGGGGCTTGATGCGGAGGAAGGCCTCGCACACGACGATAAACGCCGAGATGTTGAGGATGAAATTGGGGGCCAGATCGTGAAAGTCCAGCCCGTAGTAGAACATGAGCCCGCGGACAAACGGGTGGAGGGGAAATCCCAGTACGCGGACGAAGTGGGTAAAAAATACCACCCTCTCATGGGGTTCTGGAGTAGGGACGATCTGCCCCGCATCTGGCAGCCGGTGCGCGATATCCGCGGCCAGGTATTCGGCTCCCCGTAGCTTTGTGATGTCCTCCTCCGTAACGGAGGAGACCATTCACTTGCCTCCCGCTCCGGACATACTTGGAGTGGTTTGAGGAGAAAATGCGAACTTGGGTGCTGGAGCTCAAGTGCGCAAGAATGGATGAGCAAGGAGGAAGAGGGCGTGGGTGAAAAAGATGAATCCTTGTCTCTTTATAAGGGCGGAAGTAACTATGCGCCTCCCCGCCTGGTAAACTCGCTTATTCCCCAAGCGCCGTAATTGATGGCGCGGTTGGGTTACCCATACCCGTATTGATGAGAATCCTGTGATAAGGGGACACGATCTCTGCTTCGAAAAGACATGCCAAGAAAACCGCCTCAAAATATGTGCAGTGGCTGGTTGAGAAAAACGGTTCGAATAATGACCGGGCCATGGTGTGATGTCATGCTGCGGAATGTGTCAGCAGATTAGATTTGTGGAATTATTATTCTCTCTACGGTGGTATGTGGAATTTATTTTGCAGGGCCGGACACTATCCTTGTGTTCAAAATCTTCTATGGAATATTTGGAGGAGGAACCCGCCTTGCAATGCCGAAGACAATCTGCGCGCCGGACTCATCGTCATTGAAGCCTGGTTCAGGGGCTACTGAGGGAGTCCTGGATTAGGGAGTCCTCGGACAGCCGGACTGTTGGACTATGAAGATACAAGATTGAAGACTTCGTCCCGTGTCCGGATGGGACTCTCCATGGCGTGGAAGGCAAGCTTGGCAATACGGATATGTAGATTGTTGGGGAACGTAGTAATTTCAAAAAACATTCCTACGCACACGCAAGATCATGGTGATGCATAGCAACGAGAGGGGAGAGTGTTGTCCACGTACCCTCGTAGACCGAAAGCGGAAGCGTTAACACAACGCGGTTGATGTAGTCGTACGTCTTCACGATCCGACCGATCAAGTACCAAACATACGGCACTTCCGAGTTCAGCACACGTTCAGCTCGATGACGTCCCTCGAACTCCGATCCAGCCGAATGTTGAGGGAGAGTTTCGTCAGCACGACGACGTGGTGACGATGATGATGTTCTACCGACGCAGGGCCTCGCCTAAGCACCGCTACAATATTATCGAGGTGTAATATGATGGAGGGGGGCACCGCACACGGCTAAGAGATCAATGATCAATTGTTGTGTCTATGGGGTGCCCCTTGCCCCCGTATATAAAGGATCAAGGGGGAAGGCGGCCGACCAAGGAGGAGGGCGCGCCAAGGGGGGAGTCCTACTCCCACCGGGAGTAGGACTCCTCCTTTCCTTGTTGGAGTAGGAGAGAAGGAAAGAGGGGGAGAGGGAGAAGGAAAAGGGGGCTGCACCCCTTGTCCAATTCGGACCAGAGGGGGGGTGCGCGCCTCCTTCCTTTTGGCCTCTCTCCTCTATTCCCGTATGGCCCAATAAGGCCCAATACTTCTCCCCGGCGAATTCCCGTAACTCTCCGGTACTCCGATAAATACCCGAATCACTCGGAACCTTTCCAAAGTCCGAATATAGTCGTCCAATATATCGATCTTTACGTCTCGGCCATTTCGAGACTCCTCGTCATGTCCCTGATCTCATCCGGGACTCCGAACTCCTTCGGTACATCAAAACACATAAACTCATAATATAACCGTCATCTAACTTTAAGCGTGCGGACCCTACGGGTTCGAGAACTATGTAGACATGACCGAGATACGTCTCCGGTCAATAACCAATAGCGGAACCTGGATGCTCATGTTGGCTCCCACATATTCTACGAAGATCTATATCGGTCAAACCGCATAACAACATACGTTGTTCCCTTTGTCATCGGTATGTTACTTGCCCGAGATTCGATCGTCGATATCTCAATACCTAGTTCAATCTCGTTACCGCAAGTCTCTTTACTCGTTCCGTAATACATCATCCCGCAACTAACTCATTAGTTACAATGCTTGCAAGGCTTATAGTGATGTGCATTACTGAGTGGGCCCAGAGATACCTCTCCGACAATCGGAGTGACAAATCCTAATATCGAAATACGCCAACCCAACAAGTACCTTTGGAAGCACCTGTAGAGCACCTTTATAATCACCCAGTTACGTTGTGACGTTTGGTAGCACACAAAGTGTTCTTCCGGTAAACGGGAGTTGCATAATCTCATAGTCATAGGAACATGTATAAATTATGAATAAAGCAATAGCAGAATACTAAACGATCGTGTGCTAAGCTAACGTAATGGGTCAAGTCAATCACATCATTCTCCTAATGATATGATCCCGTTAATCAAATGACAACTCATGTCTATGGCTAGGAAACATAACCATCTTTGATCAACGAGCTAGTCAAGTAGAGGCATACTAGTGACACTCTGTTTGTCTATGTATTTACACATGTATCATGTTTCCGGTTAATACAATTCTAGCATGAATAATAAACATTTATCATGATATAAGGAAATAAATAATAACTTTATTATTGCCTCTAGGGCATATTTTCTTCAGTCTCCCACTTGCACTAGAGTCAATAATCTAGTTCACATCGCCATGTGATTTAACATCAATAGTTCACATCACCATGTGATTAACACCCATAGTTCACATCGTCATGTGACCAACACCCAAAGGGTTTACTAGAGTCAATAATCTAGTTCACATCGCTATGTTATTAACACTCAAAGAGTACTAAGGTGTGATTATGTTTTGCTTGTGAGATAATTTTAGTCAACGGGTCTGTCACATTCAGATCCGTAAGTATTTTGCAAATTTCTATGTCTACAATGCTCTGCACGGAGCTACTCTAGCTAATTGCTCCCACTTTCAATATGTATCTAGACCGAGACTTAGAGTCATCTAGATTAGTGTCAAAACTTGCATCGACGTAACCCTTTACGACGAACCTTTTGTCACTTCCATAATCGAGAAACATATCCTTATTCCAGTAAGGATAATTTTGACCGTTGTCCAGTGATCTACTCCTAGATCACTATTGTACTCCCTTGCCAAAATCAGTGTAGGGTATACAATAGATCTGGTACACAGCATGGCATACTTTATAGAACCTATGGCCGAGGCATAGGGAATGACTTTCATTCTTTTTCTATCTTCTGCCGTGGTCGGGCTTTGAGTCTTACTCAATTTCACACCTTGTAACACAGGCAAGAAACTCTTTCTTTGACTATTTCATTTTGAACCACTTCAAAATCTTGTTAAGGTATGTACTCATTGAAAAAACTTATCAAGTGTCTTGATCAATCTCTATAGATCTTGATGCTCAATATGTAAGCAGCTTCACCGAGGTCTTTCTTTGAAAAAATCCTTTCAAACACTCCTTTATGCTTTGCAGAATAATTCTACATTTTCCGATCAACAATATGTCATTCACATATACTTATCAGAAATGTTGTAGTGCTCCCACTCACTTTCTTGTAAATACAGGTTTCACCGCAAGTCTGTATAAAACTATATCCTTTGATCAACTTATCAAAGCGTATATTCCAACTCCGAGATACTTGCACCAGTCCATAGATGGATCGCTGGAGCTTGCATATTTTGTTAGCACGTTTAGGATTGACAAAACCTTCTGGTTGCATCATATACAACTCTTCTTTAATAAATCCATTAAGGAATGCAGTTTTGTTTATCCATTTGCCAGATTTCATAAAATGCGGCAATTGCTAACATGATTCGGACAGACTTAAGCATAGATACAAGTGAGAAACTCTCATCGTAGTCAACACCTTAAACTTGTCAAAAACCTTTTGCGACAATTCTAGCTTTGTAGATAGTAACACTACTATCAGCGTCCGTCTTCCTCTTGAAGATCCATTTAATCTCAATGGCTCGCCGATCATTGGGCAAGTCTATCAAAGTCCATACTTTGTTCTCATACATGGATCTCATCTCAGATTTCATGGCCTCAAGCCATTTTGCGGAATCTGGGCTCACCATCGCTTCTTCATAGTTCGTAGGTTCGTCATGGTCTAGTAACATAACCTCCAGAACAGGATTACCGTACCACTCTGGTGCGGATCTTACTCTGGTTAACCTATGAGGTTCAGTAATAACTTGATCTGAAGTTCCATGATCATCATCATTAACTTCCTCACTAATTGGTATAGGCGTCACAGAAACTGGTTTCTGCGATGAACTACTTTCCAATAAGGGAGCAGGTACAATTACCTCATCAATTTCTACTTTCCTCCCACTCACTTCTTTCGAGAGAAACTCCTTCTCTAGAAAGGATCCATACTTAGCAACGAATGTCTTGCCTTTGGATCTGTGATAGAAGGTGTACCCAACTGTCTCCTTTGGGTATCCTATGAAGACACATTTCTCCGATTTGGGTTTGAGCTTATCAGGATGAAACTTTTTCACATAAGCATTGCAACCCCAAATTTTTAGAAACGACAACTTTGGTTTCTTGCCAAACCACAGTTCATAAGATGTCGTCTCAACGGATTTAGATGGTACCCTATTTAACGTGAATGTAGCTGTCTCTAATGCATAACCCCAAAACGATAGTGGTAGATCGGTAAGAGACATCATATATTGCACCATATCTAATAAAGTACGGTTACGATGTTCGGACACACCATTACACTGTGGTGTTCCAGGTGGCGTGAGTGGTGAAACTATTTCACATTGTTTTTACTGAAGGCCAAACTCGTAACTCAAATACTCTTCTCCACGATCAGATCGTAGAAACTTTATTTTCTTGTTACGATGATTTTCCACTTCACTCTAAAATTATATGAACTTTTCAAATGTTTCAGACTTCTGTTTCATTAAGTAGATATACCCATATCTGCTCAAATCATCTGTGAAGGTCAGAAATTAATGATACCTGCTACGAGCCTCAATATTCATCGGATCACATACATCTGTATGTATGATTTCCAACAAATCTGTTGCTCTCTCCATAGTTCCGGAGAACGGCGTATTAGTCATCTTGCCCATGAGGCATGGTTCGCAAGCATCAAGTGATTCATAATCAAGTGATTCCAAAATCCCATCAGTATGGAGTTTCTTCATGCGCTTTACACCAATATGACCTAAACGGCAGTGCCACAAATAAGTTGCACTATCATTATTAACTTTGCATCTTTTGGCTTCATTATTATGAATATGTGTATCACTACGATCGAGATCCAACAAACCATTTTATTGGGTGTATGACCATAGAAGGTTTTATTCATGTAAACAGAACAACAACTATTCTCTAATTTAAATGAATAACCTATTGCAACAAACATGATCAAATCATATTCACGCTCAACGCAAACACCAAATAACACTTATTTAGGTTCAACACTAATCCCGAAAGTATAGGGAGTGTGCGATGATGATCATATCAATCTTGGAACCACTTCCAATACACATCGTCACTTCATCCTTAACTAGTTTATGTTCATGCAACTCCCGTTTCGAGTTACTACTCTTTAGCAACTGAACCAGTATCAAATACTGAGGGGTTGCTATAAACACTAGTAAGTACACATCAATAACATGTATATCCAATATACCTTTGTTCAGTTTGCCATCCTTCTTATCCACCAAATACTTGGGGCAGTTCCGCTTCCAGTGACCAGTCCCTTTGCAGTAGAAGCACTTAGTCTCAGGCTTAGGTACAGACTTGGGCTTCTTCACTTGAGTAGCAACTTGCTTGCCGTTCTTTTTGAAGTTCCCCTTCTATCCCTTTGCCCTTTTCTTGAAACTAGTGGTCTTGTTAACCATCAACACTTGATGCTATTTCTTGATTTCTACCTTCGTCGATTTCAGCATTGCGAAGAGCTCGGGAATTACTTTCGTCATCCCTTACATACTATAGTTCATCACGAAGTTCTACTAACTTGGTGATGGTGACTAGAGAATTCTGTCAATCACTATTTTATCTGGAAGATTAACTCCCACTTGATTCAAGCGATTGTAGTACCCAGACAATCTGAGCACATGCTCACTGCTTGAGCTATTCTCCTCCATCTTTTAGCTATAGAACTTGTTGGAGACTTCATATCTCTCAACTCGGGTATTTGCTTGAAATATTAACTTCAACTCCTGGAACATCTCATATGGTCCATGACGTTCAAAACGTCTTTGAAGTCCCGATTCTAAGCCGTTAAGCATGGTGCACTAAACTATCAAGTAGTCATCATATTGAGCTAGCCAAACATTCATAACGTCTGCATCTGCTCCTGCAATAGGTCTGTCACCTAGCGGTGCATCAAGGACATAATTCTTCTGTGCAGCAATGAGGATAATCCTCAGATCACGGATCCAATCCACATCTTTGCTACTAACATCTTTCAACATAATTTTCTCTAGGAACATATCAAAAATAAACACAGGGAAGCAACAACGCGAGCTATTGATCTACAACATAATTTGCAAAAATACTATCAGGACTAAGTTCATGATAAACTTAAGTTCAATTAATCATATTACTTAAGAACTCCCACTTAGATAGACATCCCTCTAATCCTCTAAGTGATCACGTGATCCATATCAACTAAACCATGTCCGATCATCACGTGAGATGGAGTAGTTTCAACAGTGAACATCACTATGTTGATCATATCTACTAAATGATTCACGCTCAACCTTTCGGTCTCCGTGTTCCGAGGCCATATCTGTTATATGCTAGGCTCGTCAAGCTTAACCTGAGTATTCTGCGTGTGCAACTGTTTTGCACCCGTTGTATTTGAACGTAGAGCCTATCGCACCCGATCATCATGTGGTGTCTCAGCACGAAGAACGTTCGCAACGGTGCATACTCAGGGAGAACATTTATACCTTGATAATTTAGTGAGAGATCATCTTATAATGCTACAGTCAATCAAAGCAAGATAAGATGCATAAAAGATAAACATCACAAGCAATCAATATAAGTGATATGATATGGCCATCATCATCTCGTGCTTGTGATCTCCATCTCCGAAGCACCGTCATGATCACCATCGTCACCGGCGCGACACCTTGATCTCCATCGTAGCATCGTTGTCGTCTCGCCAATCTTATGCTTCTACGACTATCGCTACCGCTTAGTGATAAAGTAAAGCATTACAGGGCGATTGCATTGCATACAATAAAGCGACAACCATATGGCTCCTGCCAGTTGCCGATAACTCGGTTACAAAACATGATCATCTCATACAATAAAATTTAGCATCATGTCTTGACCATATCACATCACAACATGCCCTGCAAAAACAAGTTAGACGTCCTCTACTTTGTTGTTGCAAGTTTTACGTGGCTGCTATGGGCTTAGCAAGAACCGTCCTCACCTACGCATCAAAACCACAACGATAGTTTGTCAAGTTGGTGCTGTTTTAACCTTCGCAAGGACCGGGCGTAGCCACACTCGGTTCAACTAAAGTTGGAGAAACTGACACCCGCCAGCCACCTATGTGCAAAGCACGTCGGTAGAACCAGTCTCGTGTAAGCGTACGCGTAATGTCGGTCCGGGCCGCTTCATCCAACAATACCGCCGAACCAAAGTATGACATGCTGGTAAGCAGTATGACTTATATCGCCCACAACTCACTTGTGTTCTACTCGTGCATATGACATCTACGCATAAAACCAGGCTCGGATGCCACTGTTGGGGAACGTAGTAATTTCAAAAAAAATTCCTACGCACACGCAAGATCATGGTGATGCATAGCAACGAGAGGGGAGAGTGTTGTCCACGTACCCTCATAGACCGAAAGCGGAAGCGTTAACACAACGCGGTTGATGTAGTCGTACGTCTTCACGATCCGACCGATCAAGTACCGAACATACGGCACTTCCGAGTTCAGCACACGTTCAGCTCGATGACGTCCCTCGAACTCTGATCCAGCCGAGTGTTGAGGGAGAGTTTCGTCAGCACGACGACGTGGTGATGATGATGATGTTCTACCGACGCAGGGCCTCGCCTAAGCACCGCTACGATATTATCGAGGTGTAATATGATGGAGGGGGGCACCGCACACGGCTAAGAGATCAATGATCAATTGTTGTGTCTATGGGGTGCCCCCTGCCCCCGTATATAAAGGATCAAGGGGGAAGGTGGCCGACCAAGGAGGAGGGCGCGCCAAGGGGGGAGTCCTACTCCCACCGGGAGTAGGACTCCTCCTTTCCTTGTTGGAGTAGGAGAGAAGGAAAGAAGGGGAGAGGGAGAAGGAAAAGGAGGCTGCACCCCTTGTCCAATTCGGACCAGAGGGGGGTGCGCGCCTCCTTCCTTTTGGCCTCTCTCCTCTATTCCCGTATGGCCCAATAAGGCCCAATACTTCTCCCCGGCGAATTCCCGTAACTCTCCGGTACTCCCATAAATACCCGAATCACTCGGAACCTTTCTGAAGTCCGAATATAGTCGTCCAATATATCGATCTTTACGTCTCGCCCATTTCGAGACTCCTCGTCATGTCCCTGATCTTATCCGGGACTCCTAACTCCTTCGGTACATCAAAACACATAAACTCATAATATAATCGTCATCTAACTTTAAGCGTGCGGACCCTACGAGTTCGAGAACTATGTAGACATGACCGAGACACGTCTCCGGTCAATAACCAATAGCAGAACCTGGATGCTCATATTGGCTCCCACATATTCTACGAAGATCTTTATCAGTCAAACCGCATACCAACATACGTTGTTCCCTTTGTCATCGGTATGTTACTTGCCCGAGATTCGATCGTCGGTATCTCAATACCTAGTTCAATCTCGTTACCGGCAAGTCTCTTTACTCGTTTCGTAATACATCATCCCGCAACTAACTCATTAGTTACAATGCTTGCAAGGCTTATAGTGATGTGCATTACTGAGTGGGCCCAGAGATACCTCTCCGACAATCGGAGTGACAAATCCTAATCTCGAAATACGCCAAGCCAACAAGTACCTTTGGAAGCACCTGTAGTGCACCTTTATAATCACCCAGTTACGTTGTGACGTTTGGTAACACACAAAGTGTTCCTCTGGTAAACGGGAGTTGCATAATCTCATAGTCATAGGAACATGTATAAATTATGAAGAAAGCAATAACAGAATACTAAACGATCGTGTGCTAAGCTAACGTAATGGGTCAAGTCAATCACATCATTCTCCTAATGATATGATCCCGTTAATCAAATGACAACTCATGTCTATGGCTAGGAAACATAACCATCTTTGATCAACGAGCTAGTCAAGTAGAGGCATACTAGTGACACTCTGTTTGTCTATGTATTCACACATGTATCATGTTTCCGGTTAATACAATTCTAGCATGAATAATAAACATTTATCATGATATAAGGAAATAAATAATAACTTTAGTATTGCCTCTAGGGCATATTTCCTTCATAGATCTCCTCCCTTGTAACCGACTCTGTGTAACCCTAGCCCCCTCCGGTGTCTATATAAACCGGAGGGTTTAGTCCGTAGGACAACAACAATCATAACATAGGCTAGCTTGTAGGGTTTAGCCTCTTCGATCTCGTGGTAGATCAACTCTTGTAATACTCATATCATCAAGATCAATCAAGCAGGAAGTAGGGTATTACCTCCATCAAGAGGGCCCGAACCTGGGTAAACATCGTGTCCCCCGCCTCCTGTTACCATCCGCCTTAGACGCACAGTTCGGGACCCCCTACCCGAGATCCGCCGGTTTTGACACTGACACCCATCTCGGAAGCGCACGGCCCAACCCAATCCCTCCTCCACACACTCATCCGCCTCAGACGCAACCTCGATCTGATCCGGCTGGATGGGATCGGGCTGTGCCGCGAGAGATGACGAGGCCGAGGCGATTGGCATTGACGGCGGCAGATCAACGACCCGTGACGAAGATTCCGGCGGCGCCTCCGGTGGTCGCCCTAACCGTCCAGGCTTGCTAAGGTCGGCGACGAGGGTTCTGATAAGGGTCCGGACAAACGGAACGGGGAAAAGCTTTCAAAGTGGGCTATTAAGAAAAAGAAACTTCCATGCTATAGATGTGGCGAGCCGGCACATTTTGCGGCAGAGTGTACCACCGAGTTATGTGATTATTGCTCCAGATCGCAGCATACAACCGGTGAGTGTCCGTTGCTCTCTGGCCCCAAGCCGGTGGTCAATATATATGGGGTTTGCTGTGAGGAGCTCATGTTTTTTGAGTCACCAGATGTGGCACCGGTGACGCATGTGCAAGAGAGTTCTTACCCCGCGGTTGTCAAGGTGACCAACGGGACTTTAACTGAGGCACAGATTGTGCGACAGTTGCGGGATTTAGTGCCAGGCAACCATCGGTGGGACCTTGTCAGGTTGGAGGCCCAGACTTACAAGGTTGAGTTTCCCACTAAGGAGGATCAGATGCATACCCTTAAGTATGGCATGTGCAGAGTTCAGAGCACCAACATTATCCTCGCCTTTGATGAGTGGAAGGAGAAGGAGCCCGAAGGTACACCTTTAGAGAAGGTCTGGGTTCGTTTCTATGGTGCACCTCGCAAGTATATTAATCATTTCTCGATAGCTTGGAGTTTGGGTTCTATCATTGGTAAGACGGAACAGATTGACATGCCTTTTACTCGGGCACATGGAGCAGCGAGGTTGCTAGTCAGTGTAGTCAGTCTGGAGTTCGTACCGGATGTTGTCAAGTGGACGCGTGCCGGGGTTACCTATGTACTTGAGCTTGAGATTGAGGAAACACCGATACCGCAGGAGGGAGATGAGGTTCAGGATATGGATACAGCTCAGAGTGACGGTGCACCCGGGAATCAGGACAAGGGGCCGGAGAACACACCACGTGAGCCGGCTAAGGGGCCGCAATCATAGGGCACGGCAGATACTTCCGCTAAGGAGGCGCCTCCCTCCACGACAGCGATGACCTCACTTCAGTTTGGTTCTTTTGGAGCGCCGTCTGCCCCCAGTCGGTTATGGAGCAACCGAGTTGAGGTGGATGATCCAGAGGAACTAGAGTTACCGGCAGTAATGCCCCCTACTGTTGGTTCCTGTCCGTCTCCGAGGTTTGATTCCGGACCACAGCACTCGTCGAGCTGCACGATACCGTTGGTGTGGGGGGGCGGTGGGCAGGAGGCCCGTAGTCCTAGCCCACCCGTAGCGGTTCCTACTCCTAGGGGGGAGGGGCGCGGGTTGGAGGCCTGTGACGTCATCTCCCCTCGGGCCAGTCCTAGGCGTCACGACCAGGAGCGCGGGCAGGAGGCCCGCACATCTTCTTCTCCGACGTCATCTCCGTGTCACGCTGACGGCTTGGAGGGGAATGAGATTGTTGGGCAGGTGGCTCCATGGTCTCCTTCTCTCACTCCTACGACTGATGGTACCCGCTTGACCACGCCTTGCCCCTCTTCACCGGCAATTAGGGAAGGCAGTCGGAGCGGGGACCACACGCCTCGGGAGAGGACTGCAGAGGAGCCTGTCGCTTTCGGTGGCATCTTTGATCCGGTCACGGCTGGCAGGCGGATCAGCAGTCGGATCCAGGGCCAGCCAGATGCGGATGACCTGCAGATAGTGCGCGCCAAGAGGGCAGCCATGCTTTGTGATGTGGAAGCAACTACAGGTATGTCTTTCGATAAGAGTCGTTCAATTCTGCATTTTACCGAGCATGAGATTATTGATAAAGCAAACGACTTAGGGGTTACTTTGAGTTCAACTGAAATAGAGATAGCGAAGTCTGTTAATGACATTTTAGATTTAGAAGCCGAGAGGGCTTCTGAAATAATTCGGAACCTCGCATCAGTTAAACCAATGAATAACGATGACATGAATAATCTAGGAATTGTAGCCCTGGAAAGCTTTTGTAATAATCTCTTACCTAATGAGGAGGCCGAAGATGAGGAGGGGTCTGAGAATATGGACATTGTAGAGCCCATGAGGGAGGGCGTTGTCCAGTATTATGCCGATCCTACGTTTCCGGAGGGTGCTGAGGAGAAGCCCAAGCAAACCTGGAAACGAAAAATTTATCCTACTTCGGCGGTGCGTAGAAGTGCTAGGGTCAAGCATAAAAAAAATTCCACGATGACTTATGAAAGGAATCTTTTGGAATAGAAAAGGTCTAGCTAACTTGGCTAAACAAAGGTTCCTGGCTGAGACAACGGTAGAGCAACATTTAGACTTTATTGCACTTTTGGAAACCAGACGAGATAACTTCACCTCACAGTTCCTTGGAACTCTTTCCGGTGGAATTGATTTTGATTGGCATGTCTTACCTCCTAGAGGAAGATCTGGTGGGATCTTGCTAGGGGTTCGGTGTGCAACACTCGAGGTACTTAACGTGGTCAGGGGAGATTTTACGGTCAAATTTCGGGTGAGATCCAAATTGGATGGATTCCGTTGGTCTCTTGTGGCTGTATATGGAGCAGCACAACCCGAATTCAAACCAGATTTTTTTAGCTGAGTTGATGCGGATTTGTGGCGATGAATCCTTGCCAATCCTAGTCGGTGGGGACTTTAATATAATTCGGAGGAGAGAGGAAAAAACCATTGACAATTTTGATGGACGATGGTCTATGATGTTCAACAGATTATCGAGAGCCTTGATTTGAGAGAAATTGAGCTCATCGGTAGACAATTTACTTGGGCCAATTCGTTGCCCATTCCGACTTATGAGAAGTTGGATAGGGTACTCGCCAGTGTGGAATGGGAACAAAAGTACCCTTTAGTATCGGTTCATGCGATGCATAGAGGGATCTCAGATAATACACCTCTTCTTGTAGACTCGGGAGAGGCTACCCATATCGCAAATAAGAACGCTTTTTCTTTTGAACTAGGTTGGTTCGAGAAAGAAAACTTTCTGGAGATCATTGCACGCGAATGGGCAAAACCTGTTAGCGGTAGAACTAGCATTGAGAGGTGGCAAAATAAGATCAGACATCTGAGACAGTTTTTGCGAGGTTGGGCCAGAAATGAGAGTGGGATATACAAGCAAGAGAAAGAACGCCTTACTCATTTAATTGAGACTTTAGATTTAAAAGCGGAAATTAATCCCCTTACGATTACTGAGCAACACTCCAAGTCCGAAGCTGAGCAAGGCTTACGCGCGCTTCTTAGAGAAGAAGAGCTCAAGTGGGCACTGCGCGCTAAAGTGCTTAAGGTTGTCCAAGGGAACGATAATACACAATTCTTCCATATGGTTGCGAATGGTAAACATAGGAAGAAGAAAATTATACAACTCGAACAAGACAAGGGGACAATTCTAGGGCATGAGAATTTGAAAGCGTATATCTCTAATTACTATAAACAAGTTTTTGGGCATCCGGAAGCAAGCACGGTGGCCCTAGATGAATCTGTTTTTGGAGATATACCTCAGCTTCAGGTAGAAGAGAATGATATTCTATCTGCACCATTTACTGAGAAAGAGGTGTTGAATGCCATCTCACAAATGAAACCGAATAAAGCACCGGGACCAGATGGGTTTCCAGCTGAATTCTATAAGAAATGTTGGCATATTATTAAGAATGATCTTATGCCTATGTTTCATGACTTCTTTAGTGGCCATCTCGAGCTGTTTCATCTTAATTTTGGCCTGATTACGCTGTTACCCAAAAAAGAAGAAGCAGTTCGGATTGAACAATTTAGGCCAATATGTCTTCTTAATGTGAGTTTCAAAATCTTCACAAAGGTTGGTACCAATAGATTGACACAAATTGCCCATTCAGTGGTACAACCGAGTCAGACGGCGTTCATGCCAGGGCGACACATACTTGAAGGGGTTGTCGTGCTACATGAAACGCTTCATGAAATCCATTCGAAGAAGCTAGATGGGGTTATCTACAAAGTGGATTTTGAGAAGGCATATGATAAAGTTAAATGGCCTTTCCTTCAGCAGGCAATGTGCATGAAAGGATTTAGTGAGGCTTGGCGGAACCAAGTGGGTTGTCAAGTCCAGAATGGTAGTGTCGGAATCAAGATTAATGATGATAACGGTCATTACTTCCAGACTGATAAGGGTTTGAGACAAGGAGATTCCATGTCTCCTCTCTTATTTAATATAGTGGCCGATATGTTGGCCATTCTTATTGGCAGAGCCAAACAGCATGGTCAGGTAGATGGTTTAGTTCCTTATCTGGTCGAGGGTGGAGTCTCTATATTGCAGTACGCTGACGACACCGTCTTATTCATGGAACATGACATTGCTAAAGCGCGCAATATGAAACTTATATTGTGCCTCTTCGAACAATTGTCTGGATTAAAGATAAACTTTCACAAAAGTGAGTTGTTCTGCTTTGGGGAGGCCAAAGATGAGCAAGACACATATACACAATTGTTCGGGTGTGAATTAGGGTCGTTACCATTTAGTTATTTGGGCATACCAATTCACCACCGTAAGTTGTCTAATAAAGAATGGAAGTGTATCGAAGATCGAATTGAGAAAAAGCTGAGCTGCTGGAAGGGTAAGCTCATGTCTTGTGGAGGTCGGCTAGTGCTGATTAATTCGGTATTGACCAGTATGCCGATGTTCCTACTCTCTTTCTTCGAAATCCCTAAAGGGGTACGAAAGCGACTTGATTTCTTCAGATCTCGTTTCTTCTGGCAGTCAGATGAGGCCAAAAGGAAATACCGATTGGCGCGATGGGACATCCTTTGCAGGCCAAAAGATCAGGGAGGTATTGGTATTGAGAACTTAGAAATCAAGAATAAATGCCTTATGAGCAAGTGGCTCTACAGGTTGGAGACAGAGCCGGAAGGCATATGGGCACAACTTTTGCGCAATAAATACTTGCAGTCGAAAACGCTCGCCCAGGTTACCATGAGACCAACTGACTCGCCATTCTGGAAAGGGCTTATGAGAGTGAAGGATTTATTCTTTCGTAGGGTCAAATTCTTGGTTGGCAATGGGATGTCAACAAGATTTTGGGAGGATACGTGGTTAGGTGCAACACCCCTGGCCGTTCAGTATCCCACCCTTTATAATATTGTACAACGCAAGGAGGATTACGTAGGTACCGTGTTCCAAACAATCCCCTTGAATATCCAGTTCAGGCATGCGTTAGTTGGTCAGAGATGGACTGCTTGGTTGCACTTGGTTCGGAGATTGATAGATGTTAGACTTTCCGACCAGCCGGATTCAACGCAATGGACATTAGCTAAGAATGGAGGTTTCACGGTGAAATCTTTTTATATAGACTAGCAGAAAGGCCCGTGCGTTGCAACGGGAGAAAAAAAATCCAGCAATTTTATTTTTTGCCAGCTCTCCGGACCTGGCCCATAGTGCATCGCTAGGTGAGCTTCCTCCATTGGGCCAAAACGGGTGGCAAGTAACGAAACCAAATAGTGTACGTGAAATTAATTGAAGGGGGACCAAAGGAAGCGGGACGAAACCAAGAATATCACCTCCCTTTAATATTAGGTATAGATTTGATTAATTCTGGCCCAATCTCGCGATCGTTGCATATTTGGAAGATTAAGGTTCCCTTGCGTATTAAAAATTTTATGTGGTTTGTCCATAAGCAAGTTATACTCACTAAGGACAACTTAATCAAGAGGCGATGGATAGGTAGTTCACGTTGTTGTTTTTGTGATCATGATGAAACAATACAACACCTATTCCTTGAATGCCCTCTCGCTAAATTGCTTTGGAGAACTATCCATATTGCCTTCAATATTTATCCTCCAGCTAACATAGAATCGTTGTTTGGAACGTGGTTAGCTGGGGTTGAACATGATACTGCTGCTCGTATTCGGATTGGAATATGTGCCCTTTTGTGGGCTATCTGGAACTGTAGGAATGATTTGATTTTTAACAGACAACACACTTTAACTTTCTTGCAGGTTATCTTCAGAGCTACCGCTTGGATCCGTACGTGGTCCTTACTCACTCTTGCGGACTCCAGGGAGCCTTTGGTTACTGGGTGCAACCAATGGGAGATGGTAGCACGGGGTATATTCAACCGGTTCGGATGGCGGTCGCATAACAGGATAGGAGTCTAGGGAGCTTATCCTATTTTTTGCCTTACCGGTTGTACTTCTGAGCATGTACTTTTATTTTCTTTGTCTTTGCTCCGCTTGCGAGCTGTAATACCTTCAAGACTTTGGGATTCTTCGAGACTTTTTAATAAGATGGCTGCATGCATCATTATGATGCAGAGGCCGGGGGCACGCCTCCATTTCCAAAAAAATGGTAGCGTTTGGGCATGCGGCAATGTTTTTTCCTCTCGCTAGTCTTTGGGCTTTGATCCTCCTCGAGTTCGGCCGTGTAGACAGAGTGGATGTTGCTCCTGCATAGATTCATGTCATTTTCTTGGGGTAACAATGTTTAGGTTTCTCATCATCCATGCACGATGGCAAGATATTTAGTTGGGCACTTAAGATTTATTAAAGAGTTGAATGATGAGGACGACTACGACTCCAGGTTTTTAGCCCTTAGGGGCACATGCATGAAGACTTTTTGGCTGTCATCGACAAGGTCATGCCAACTCCGGTAGGGGAGCGATGACAAAGGGTCTGTCAGCGGCTCAAGCTAGTGGCTATAGTGATCATTCGATGGTCCAAAGACCTCGGGGTAAATTTTTTTTGTTTGGAGTGCTTTGTACTTTTACAGTAGATTTGTGTCCTTTTCGCAAAAAAGAACTTGGCATCGAGAGAAGTTATGTTGATCCCTAACACAAAACCTCCAAGCAAAGTCACCCCACCACCACCAGATAGATGACTCAAAAAGGGAGCACCAAAATTGGACTAGCCAGTTTCCAACAAAAAATAGAGTTCAACTTATGCTCCCGGTCCGCGTTAATTAAAAATTGATGTTTAGTTAGTCATGTCCGGAGGACCTCTGATCTTTCAGAAAATATTTTCTGTTGTGGATTTTTTTTTCAACATAGTACAATGGTAGATGCCCACATGCACGCACATACATTCATCACTATAATCGCGCACACACACCCTACCTCTATGAGCACCTTCAAAATACCGAGCCGACATTATATCTTGAGATTGATGAAGTCACACAAGTGCCTCATAGTGGCCGAGAAAGTCTCCTCCCACTGAACGAATATCGTCGAAAAGCCTATAATAAATCAAGAAAAAATGCAAGAACATGTGACAAGTCTAGGATTTGAATCCAGATGGGCTGGTTCCACCACAAGCAAGCTAACCATCTGAGCTACGTTTAGTTCTCGAAATTATTTATGTTACACAGTGCACCATGCCATATCACCAAATATAATAAATATGTGTCTAGAGTGCAGGAAAAATAAATAAAGGAATGGAATCTCATCGGACTCTTACCATTATTGTTAACAAAAAGTTTGTCCACCCTTTGGTGCATTTAGGTTGAAGGAGAGATCAACAACAAAACATTGGAAATGTGCTGATTCCTGTATATCCATGGGGCAATTCGGTTGAGATGCCATGCAGATCTAACTTTCTATTCATATGTGGGATCCAAGCGGTGGGGGGGGGGGGGGGGGGGGGGGGAGGGAGCACCATGGCTCCCATATTTCATGGGAGGACGAAAATCCACTCGGGGCTTTGCTTTCGCGGAAGCATGAGGCAATGTGTTGGTTAGGCGAATAAGATTTTCCATGCACTCGTACTTCCTCTTGAGGGTGAAACAGTAAGGATAATTTTAGACCAAAAACATTTCTGAATCTAGTATTTGATTTGGCATGCACACCACATCCATCTTTCCAGCTTCTGAATAAAACATATTATCTCTACCTAATAATAAAGCGACTAGTGCTTATGCCCGTCCATTGATCATTTTACGAAAACCCCCCTGTGTTTTCCAGAAATCAACCCGCAGTCCGAACTTAAGTGACAAAACAAATCCTTTTTTATATTTTTCTGGAAACCCCCTCTTGTTTACGTGAAATAAACCCGTAGTCCGGACTTAAGTATAAAAATGAATCGTTTTCCATATTTTTCAAGAAAACCCCTGTCGTTTTTATTAATTAATCCACAGTTCAACTATAAGTGACAAATACTTTAAAAACTCATACCTATTAAACCGCAACTTTAATTTTAAATTATATGAAATTTGATTAGAAAAATGTGTAGAATCTGAATACGATGTTATTTTACCTATTTAAATGTTTTTAAATTCTATTTAATGATGTAATTTTAATCAATAGCGATGCGTGCCATCTGAATATGACGTTATTTTACCCATTTAATATTTTTAATATTTTATTTATGGTATAATTTTTTAAGCAATAGCGCATAATCCGTCTCTTTTCCATACCGAGGCCGATCCGAGTTGCCAATGAACACCTCATCAAAATCAGATTGAAGACAAAAGAAACCACCAATAACCACACATGCATGCCTCGGTAAAACATCGCATGTAAAAAAGAAAGTTGATGTTCATCATATGCAGAGAGAGAGAGAGAGCGAGAGCGAGAGAGCGAGAGCGAGAGAGAGAGAGAGAGGAGCAACATAGATGGGATGCTATGTTTAAATAAACTAGATGATATCCCCGCGCGTTGCTGCGGGAATTCATAGTAATAATAATATGGAGGAACAACATTTACACAATCTTATAGTTGAACAATCTACAAAAAGTTTATTATGTTTGCATGAATAACTCATCCTTCAATTGTAAAAAGGGTACCTTGTAAGAGAACTGTGCATTATTTTTTTTGTGGTTTGTGCCCCCTTCTACAACTGGGTGACCATATGCTTGGGGTTGCTTCATAGTATTCTCTACTTCGTTGTTTCACACGTGAACAATCTTAGCAGAGATATCTGGTGCCTGTTATTTTATTGTAAACGCTCTGTTCATTCCCTCTATGTATCAACCATTAGTATTCAGGCATAAAAACTTGTAGGGAAAAAAATCCAGGATCTGAGAATTATGGACATAGTGGACTACTTGCAGTTATATATATCAAGAATATTTGAATCTGAAACGTATCAAGTATAGCTAACTGAAGAAAATATTCTAGGAATAAGACGTTTTAGGTCACTAAAGTAGTGATCTAAAACGTCTTGTATTTGTTTACAGAGGGGGTATTAGAGAGTTGAGACATTTCTTCGGTTCTTAATAGGCATCCACGCAGCCTTGAATAAATGGAGTTTAAAACTTTAAATATATATAGATAGAAGTAGAACGGAAGGCCAGTTGCTAAATTATCAAAACAGAAAGCATGATGGTCATCAGTGTGTACACAAAACATCAATGTTTGCTTGACGGACTTTCCTGATCTACATACTTACGTACATATGCAATAAAGAAAATAAATCCATATAAAACAGTCATCCGCACCGCACAATAGATTGACATGAGATGTTTCAAGTAAGGCAAGTGCATAGTGTGCATGCTTACATCAGTTGTGATTCAGTAAAGCCAACTCGGGACTCCCGGCGGAACCAAACCTCCCAGCAGCGCTCGAACTGGGACATTAGGAGAGTACGAAAGACAAATCAGCACCATGGGCAAGGTGCACCGGCAAACATGCCAGACTGGGAGACTCATCGAAGGCAAGGGGGGCGACGGTCAGAGCCGGTTCACCGCCAACGGTATCACATCCCGACATATCCCGAAAAGCCGCCGGAGGCAATGCAGACTGGCAATCGTGCGGGAGCTCGAGAGCCACCGGAGGCGAGGGGGCCGGCAATCAGAGCCTAAGGATTGTCCTCACACGGACATTGCTGTATATGTTCGTACATGTTGCGGAACATTTTCTTAATAGTCAATTGAGGCATAGATATGTGCAACATAAAAAAGTAGTTTATGAGCAAAGGCAAAATCGATAAAGAATAGCAAGTGACTTTTCTATTTAGCATCCCTTACTTCTGAGAAAACTAAAGGGCAACATATAAAAATCAGTGAAAGCGCACGAAAAGTGCGATAATGTATCCATAGTTGGGATTTGCAGTATCAACCAAATGAGATAATGTTAGACTACCAATCAAAATGTTCAAAAAATTATATGCCAGGAAACCCAATAAATTTTGTATTATTATATGGACATTCCGGAAAATCCCTTGCACTGCTCCCAGTACCCAAGAACAGTTCCCTGAATCCGTGGAACATGGAGGTAGGGAAAATCCTGATGTGTAACTCTGGCCAAGATAACAAAACCATTGGCATTTAGTGTGATTCAACTCATGTATTATAGACTGTGTGACATGAGTAACAATCTGAATAACCAATGATGCTCCTTTCCATATGAAGTATAAGTAAACTGGGCGAATCAACTCAACTATGCATATATGGTAAAAACACATGGTGTGTTCAGTCAATTAATCTTTAAAGATAAAGATAAGATGAAAGGAAAAACCTAGCGGAACGGACGATCAAACAGGTGGTCATGGCAGGACTGCTGTAACAGGGTGCCAGCATGCACGTTTGAGGCACCCTGCGGGGAATTTGTGTTAGCAGGAGCAGCCACAGTACTCACCAAATCGTCCTAGATCCTTGGTGTCGGCGGAAATCCTCCAGCCTACTTGCACTGAGACAGCAGAACAAATATGGAAATAAACTTGCCATCCAGCACAGCAACGGTGTTGTAGTTTCGACTATAACAAATATGATCCAACGGAATCCTATGCCCTCTAAATAAGTATGGAAATTAACAGAATATGCATATGATAAGTAAATGAAACAAAAAAGATTCAGATATGGGAGCTTGTGTACCAATTCGATCAGCAAGAGTTATGTGCAACAATGAAAAATCATCAACTTTGCATCAACGAAAAGCTAATAGCCCCTACTGACAGGACTTTTAGCACCTTTGCACCGAGCGATACCTAAGAAAACAAATAAGCTCAGGCATATGGGGAAAATCGAAGAGGCTAACAATGGCGAGCGAACACCTACCAGATTGGAGATTGATGTTGGGGAAGGCGACTTGAACACCTATTCAAGCTGGAGGACGATTGCAAATAAGTTGAGGCAGAGCACAAACTTTAAACAGAAATCCGTCAGTTACTTGTGGAGATCATGGGGAGAGGAAGTGGAGCGCCATCTCAGATATTATTAGGAGAGGGAGCACCAAACGTCAATTACTGGGTACCTACTGCAACAGAGGCTATAGATTATTTTTTTTTTTTGAGAAATAACAGAGGCTATAGATTTTTTTTGAGACAAAACAGAGGCTATAAATGAGGGAGGCTGTTGTGTTTTCCGAAGCAGGTTGTTCCATGGGCCATAGATTGCAACCGGGGAAGATAAACAGTGTGGGCTGGTGGGAGCACTGGGCTGGAGTGGGCCTGAAGCAGTGGGTTGTATGTGCTTGATGCGATCTTTTTTGTATATAAGAAAGAAATATACTCCTCAAAAAATTAAGAAAGAAAGATACCCCTCAAAAAATTAAGAAAGAAAGATTTGCTCAAAGCAAAAATAAGAAAAAGAAAACAGTGCAGAACCTCTCCAGAGATTCCGTTTGACTTTGTTGTCTACAAATCCATCACCTACGGAAAGCAGCAGAACCCAAACAAACACCGCCATTGCCGCGGTAATATGTCGATTTTGCCACAAAAAAAATAGCCACCATTGCAGAGCCTACTTCCAGGCAAGACCCAATGGCCAGTCTGATTCTGCCCACCAGCATAGCCACCACGGCATGCGGCATCATCCTCTCCATCTCTTCCATCAGTGCGCAGCGGCGAATGAAACAGAGTTCGACGGAGGCCAGCAATGGCAAAAACAGGGATGGAGGAGGAGGGGAGGCAGCCGGCGGCACGGCGAAGGCAGGCGCGGTCGCTGCGGCGGGGACGGGTGAGGAAGGGAAGCAGCCTGCAGCGCTGGCAGAGGCGGGTCGGCCGCTGCCGGGAGGCGTCCCCCACCTCATTCGACCGGCCACCCTAGGCTGGGCAAGGGGATCTCCCTGTGAGCCGCACACATGACCCAGGCCGACGGTTGTACTGTAGAGGAGTTCCACGGGCAGAGATGGATCCCGTCGTCGTGTGCTACTGTAGAGGGGGGATTTTTTGTGTATGAGGGAGGTCTGTGCTTGATGGGTTGACCTGGGAGACTGGGAATGAGAGAAAAGAGGACGTTGATGGGAGGTCGTGGTGGCCCCTTAAACAGTAACTGAAGGCTTATGTGGCAGGATTGTTGTAGTGCTCGGACCCATCTGTAAGTTAGTAGTATAATGTTGATGTGAAAAGGTTGATGAGGTGGATAGGCTGCATGTCAAGAGAAATAGGATAGTGGGGATCAACTATTTAGGTATTATAGATGACATGGATCTATTGGGGTCTTGAGTCATGATTATTGGGTTAGGGGCATGTCGTATTGTTTCCTCCCGTACAACACACATGCTCTTTTGCTAGTAAAATATGATACGAGCATTATCCGTCCGAACCCAAAACTTCTCATATCCTCTGGGGAAAAGTACATAGCTGAAACACTTCCTCAGGAGAAACCATGACAGCTTGATCACAACTGGACATCCTCGTACCTGCTCTCGAATGTCTGCTATTTTTCTTGAAAGGAAGGATAACCCCATACTCTCTGCATCATTTGATGGACACAATCGTGTACTATTATTATGAAGCAAATTCCAGCCACCGAACAAATTCGACCCAAAAAACCCGATGCGGCACGTACCTCGCGACAGTAGCTCTACCAGGCAACCACTTACCCTATGGTAAAAGACAAAAACAAACCGAAAAGTATACAACTCCTAGGCTAAGGCTACAAGAAGGAAACCATGCACGGACGCCGATGGTGATGAGTGCAACCATAGATCGGTTTCGGGATTTTGATCCCCAAAATCAAGATTCGATCCATCACCATCAGCAAGAACAGATGCTGACGCGTGTCGACATATAGTCTAACCAAAGGTCTTGTGTTTCCTCCGAAGTGTACCGTCGTTTCGTCGTTGACCCACAGCTGCTAATGATGCCATAGACAATCTAGCCACGAAACGTGGGCTCATGGCAAGAGCAGCAGCCTAACTAACAGCACCACTTCTTTACTTCTTTCTTCAGTAATTGCCTAACAAACAACAGTACTCAATCATACACTTTCAAGAATGCGTTATGGGAGTGAGAGCGCCAAGCATAACCGAACGCCCAGGTGCCTTTGCGCCTGCAGCAGTTGCGCGCATCTGATGCTCTCGAGCTCGTACGATTATAAAATGGCGAGACATACATGCTCTGCTTGTGATGCTCATCGCGTGATGAGTTTGTTTCTCCATAGGAGATCGGACATGGCGTTTCCCCTGGTTGCTCTCTTTTTCATGATCTCGGCTAGGTGGTGCCTGGAGGTTGCCCATGCCGGACGCCAGGTGTTCGACGTTATGGACTTCGGCGCCATCGCCGACGGAGAGACGGATGACTCAAAGGTAATCGATTGTCGCGGCTTAACCATGCATTCGTGCTACGAGGAGTATGCAAGTTAGGGGCTTCCTTCTCTGCAGGCTTTTATAAGGGCGTGGATGAAGGCGTGCGCGTCGCCGGGGAGGCCGGCCGTCGTGGTCCCCAAGGGCGAGTACCGGCTCCAGCCGGTGGTCTTCCGCGGCCCGTGCAAGGGCTACATGCAGGTGCGCCTCGCCGGCGACCTCCGCGCACCGGACGACCTGGCCGCGTTCCGGGGCAGCCACGAGTGGATCAACTTCGCCAGCATCGACGGGCTGCTCGTCACGGGCGGCGGCACGTTCGACGGCCGCGGCGCGTCGTCGTGGCACCTCAACCAGTGCCCAACGAATCCGAACTGCAAGCCCCTCCCCGTCGTAAGCCGCGCTAATTTCTCGCTGTCTCACTCTTAACTGAGCTGCTCGGCCGACATCGTGACATGATAGAACTTCTCCTTAACCATTTCTTGGGACTCTGCTCCGGCACCGGCAGTCGATAAAGCTCGGGCGCGTGAGGAACGTTACCATCACGGGGGTGACGTCGCTGGACAGCAAGTTCTTCCACGTGATCATCATCGGCAGCCAGAACGTGTCCATCCATCGCGTCACCATCCGGGCGCCGCGGGACAGCCCCAACACGGACGGCGTCCACATCCAGGGCTCCTCCAACGTGCGCATCACCGACACGGCCATCGCCACGGGGGACGACTGCATCTCCGTCGGCCCGGGGAGCGCCGACATCACCGTGTCCGGGGTGAACTGCGGACCCGGCCACGGCATCAGCGTGGGCAGCCTCGGGAGGCACCCAGGCGAGGAGGACGTGCGCGGGCTGCGCGTGTCCAACTGCACCCTCGCCGGCACCGCCAACGGCGTACGCATCAAGACTTGGCGCGGCGGGCTCCGTCCGGGCTCCGTCGTGTCCGGTCTCGTCTTCGAGGACATCGTCATGAGGAAGGTCCGGAACCCCATCATCATCGACCAGGAGTACTGCCCCTACAGCTCCAGCTCCTGCCGCCATGAATCGGTGAGAACCACAGCTGTTAATTTCTTGTCAAATCCAAACACCGATCTTACGGTTTTACCCTAACAGAATTATTCATGCAGGCGCAGCGGCCGTCCGTGGTGAAGATAAGCGATGTAAAGTTCAAGAACATCAGGGGCGTGTCGGCGACCCAGGTCGCTGTGAAGCTGTCGTGCAGCGGCGCGAGCCCGTGCCATGGACTGGAGCTCAGGGACATCGACCTGACGTACGTCAAGCGCGGCGTCGCCACAGAGTCGCGGTGCGAAAACGTCGCCGGTGGTATGGCCGGCGGCATGCTCGTACCTCCCTCATGTATATGAGTGCTGTAGATCGTATCGATCTAGTCACCGATCGGATAGTAGTAGGACTAAAAAGTATGACACGCCAAAGATATTGCTTCTTTCCTCTGTACGATACTGTTTTTTTTTTCATAATGGGTGGATTTCATTGACTCAAAATGACGCATTAAAATGTATATAAACAGAACGAGCAAGCACTTACCTAGCCTTTGTATATATAGGATGCACACATACCAAAAAAACATGTCGGTAAAGAGCAAAATTATATCATACCTAAATTATGGCTAAGCCAGGAAAAAGAAAAATCAAACAAAAACAAACTACATCAGCGATCATACCCGCATTAACCATATCTTGACCCCGCGAAGGCAATAATGGTCTTCATCAGCAACACCTTTAGGAAAGGAACAACGCTCAAACGTCATTGTAACGACCAGAGATCAGATTCTAAGTTCTCACACTGAAGAACAAGTTTGACCATATCCGAGCATTGACTTCAACAAGGTAATGACGTAAAAACATTCTGATTGCCAGGTATAACTCATTCAGGTCAGATCTAGGGTTTTCACCCCCGAAGCTCGAGACCGTGTACTCAATAAGTACCACCAAATTAAAGTCAATCATGTGTTCTCACCACCACTTTTTTGCAATCCCATCAGCTACATGCACTGGAATGAAATCTCACTGTCACTGATGCACAACCGTACCCTCTATGTCAAGCCGCCGTCCATATATAGATTGCCTGTCACCACCGAAGGCAAACTGGTCGGAGTGAGAGCTGCCAAAACCCACAAAGGAGCCTTCCGGCTGCATCACGCAACCTCGCCAGAAAAAGTAGTTGGCAGTAGCCTTCATATCTGTAGAGAGGAACCCTCACGAAGACCCATATCAATGGCCACCACGATCCGCAATTCAAGTGAGATAGAACCACTTCAACAAGGAACCGATCTAACGCCATACCACCACTCACATCTGTGGCGACCAGCATGTCGCCGACTCCCCGCATCGGGAAAGCTATCACATGCTTGTTGCTCCGCCTTCCCTCCTGGGAGCTGCCATGTCGCCATGATATGCCACCTTGCTACCTGGAGAATCCACAGCATTGCCTGACACCTCATCGCGCATCTGTGCCGCGCCAGCAGGGAAATGCCCCACTACCACCTTCCTTGGGGCCAGCCCAGGCTTTGCTTGGAGCGCCCTGTAGTGGCTGCAGGGGAGGGGACAAGGGGAGGTAGTGGCGGTGGCTAGGGTTTCTAGCCCGAGCCGCTAGGGGAGGTGATGTGGGGGTCACATGTTTGTTGCCCTCGGCTCAATAAGTGTGGGCTCTGCATGAAGACCGTGGCGGGAGCGTGTGGGGCCTGAGCATGGGCATAACATATTGTTCATGATAGATGCTATTAAAAATCTACTTGCCTAAAATAAAGAAAACATGAATTTGATAAATCTCACAATGACGAATTATTACCTTTTAGTTTGCTGATGATAGCGATAAAATATCACAATACATAACAAATTTTGATAGGACAAGTTCTACAAACATATATAGTACCTCTATCCGGGTTTATAAGTCGGGCACAGGCTTTTAGTTGTTCAATTTGAGTAGAGAAACACGTGCTATATGCAAAAAAAATCTTCAAATTCATCTTCGCATGAAGTTCTAAACATATATCTTTTGTAGAATATTACACATAGTTTGTTAGTAAAACTGAATACCTAAAAAGGTGTGTCTTGCTTACAAACCCGAAAGAAAGGAGTAATACATGTTATAGATTAATTTATGGTGTTGTTCAATGTGACTACTTTGGAATGACATATTTGTGTGTTATGATCTGTCTTATATCACAAATGCATCTAATCCCACCCGTCGGAGGTAACTAGATATCGTAGTAGGGTATACAAGTATTTGGTGCTCTCATCGCTTTGCAGTTCTACCATGCTGCCGAGCCACGAGAGCCTATCACAACTTTTTCTAAAAATAATCTGATTTCACTTGGCCCAATATGTATATCTATTTTACAATATCAAAAAATGAAAGGAAAATTTGCACAAAGGTTGATAATCGAAAAGCTGAAATTTTTATGTGAATGGTAGCAAAAACCCTATTCGCAAAACAAGTACCCCTTTTTGTTTCTCTTGAGTAAATTTAATTTGAAGCTGAGATTTTTTTTATGATGACATCTCTATTGTGTGGGTGCACTGAAGTCATCCCTGGAGGTCTCAATTCTATTAAAATAGAAAGAAGACATGTCGGGTATACACGAATTCCCTCAATTTGTGACCAACCATAGGATTTATTATGTAAATATGAAAATGTATCATGGGTACTTTTTTCCATCTATTTGTAAACTAGACAGGTACAACAACATTTAAGGCTAGTAATGCGTCTATGATAGATAGTTACCATCGATTAGTACTTTTATGTTAGAAAGATAAACTACACATTGCGGATAGACTTTTTTTCCAATAGGTTAGTGATAAATATGACATCCCTTTCGTATTCATTCAACCTGAGATGAGGTTGGAACAAGAGTTTTCACAAACAGCCACCCCAAAACTGACCCACGACATTCACGCGCGGGAAGGCAAGGCAACGAAGTTTAGTTTCAACAAAAATCAACATGGCTTTGTTAAGAACAATACCATCCAAGACTGTTTGGCTTGGTGTTTTGGATATACTCATCAATGCTATAAACCTAAAAATAAATTCATTATATCAAGGTTGATTTTTAAAAGGCATTTGGTAAAGTTGAAGATAGTGCTATACTTTTCATGTTATCACCTAGGATTTGGTGAAAAATAGTGTAGATGGGTCAAGATGGTTTTATCCAGTGCTTCCACATCATTTGTTCTTAATGGCATGGTTTATACAAAGGTGATCCTAAAAGGGGCACTACTAGGAAAAACCTTATACACAGAACTTTAGCAGTAGCGCTTGCTAAAAAAGGGCGCTACTGCTAAATAGCAGTAGCGCGTGCATGATAAACGCGCTGCAGACACAAACATAGCAGTAGCCCGTCTACTTTTAAACGCGCTACTACTAAAATTCTCACTACTAAGCCAATAGGCTACATATAGTAGTAGCAGTCTTCTAGAAAGAGCGCTACCGCTAAGTTTATTTTAGCAACGCGTTTACTGTGAAACGCGCTGCTGTTAATGAAAAGAAAATTAAATGAAAAACAAATAGAAAAGTAAATGAAAATAAAAGAAATAAAAAAAAGGAGAAAGGAAAAAATGTAAAGAAAAATAAATAAAAAAGGGAAAAAGGAGAAAGGAATAGCAGTAGCGTCTGTTCATCAGAGGCGCTATAGATAACTTAACAGTAGCGCTTGTTTAGACCCCCGCTATAGAAAACGAAAAGGAAATAAGAAAAGAAAAGGAAAATACATAGCTATAGCAGTAGCGCGTTTACTGAAAAGCGCTATAGCAAACTTAGCTATAGCGCGTTTACAGAAACGCGCTACCGCTAAGTTTGACTTAACCCAAAAGCGGTTTCCCCCCGGCCACCACTTCTCCCTCAAATCTCTCCCCCCACTTCACCACCGTCTCCCCAATTCACCGTCGCCCTACTTCGCCGCCGTCTCCTGCCGACGTCAACGCCCCCGGAGCCACCAGAGCCGCGCGCCGTAGACGCCACCAGAGCCGCGTGCCGTCGACGCCACCGGAGCCGCGCGGCCTCATCAACGCCACCAGAGCCGCCCTCGGCACCAGCGGAGCCACCCTCGACGCCCTACCTCCCTCGCCACAACTGCCTCCCTCGCCATCACCGGAGACGCCCTGCCTCCCTCGCCACCACTGCCTCCCTCGGCACGACCGGAGCCATCCTTTGTAAGCCCCCACCCCTCCTCTCTCTCTCTCATGCATAGCACAAGCATTGGACAGAAAACTAGCTAGCTAGGTTAACTAGTTTAATTAGGTTAATATCTAGGTTAGTGCAAAAATTTAGTTAGGGCTTTGACAGAGAACTAGTTAGGTTAACTAGTTTAATTAGGTTAATTATCTAGGTTAGTGCAAAAATTTAGTTAGGGCTTTGACAAAGAACTAGCTAGGTTAACTACTTTAATTAGGTTAATTATCTAGGTAAACTAGGTTAACTAGCTAGGTTAACTAACTAGGTTAAATAGCTAGGTTAATTAGGTTTGTTAGGTTAACAAGCTAGGTTAACTAGGTTCGCTAGGTTAGAGGAAAAATTTATTTTAGAGCATTAGGTGAGAAGGGTTAGAGAAGGGACAGAATTTGGGTTCTGTCCTAGGCAGAGAAGTGTTTAGTGAGGTCATTTTGCAAAGGTTTTTCATTTTTGAAAAGACCACTATTTTTCTAGGAAAAGAATTTAGGCAAGTTTTATTTTAAAGATGATCCTTCCTAGACTTTTATTGTTGATTTTATCTTTTCATTGAAGTGGTCATGTTATATCTTTTCATTGAAGTGTGGTTCGATTGTGCCCATGTGGCCTTTTGTTGTTTCCAGGGAATGAAGCGTGGGTGGCCTATGTTTTGCCGGAATGTTGATTCATTTCCGTTCCGATAAATTTCAGGTGCTCGATTTGTCCACTTTTTAGCAAAGGTCATGCCGAAATTTTTCGTGAATTTCGGCATGACTTGTGCTACAAACTAGGACATATCGAGTGCCCGCGATTTGCCGCACCGGAAAGGAGTCAACGTTCCTGCAAAGCATAGGCCCTTTTTTATGTCATTATTCATTTTATTAGGTCTAGAATTAATTGACTAGATTTAATCGTAGGAAACATGGCTAGCAACGATGAAGGACAGGGTTCTGGTGACTGCGACAACGTCTACCTGGCGGTAGAAGAATTTTTGAGGAAGCCGACGATCAAGAGTTGATGTTGCTAGGTCCACCTGTCACATCGCAGATTGAGACCGACATCGAGACCGGCGCTGAGACTGAGACCGGCGCTGAGACTGAGACTGGCATCGAGACCGGCGCTCAGACTGAGACCGGCACCGAGACTAGCGGAGCCGGTATAGAACCGAAAGCAAAGAGGCAACGGCTTCCTAACAAGCTCAGGACTACTATACTGGTGGTCACGGAGGTGGACGACGGCAATTTTGAGCCAAACGCGTCCGAGGAAGCTCGCGCGTGCTACGGCAATCAAATAGGCTGCATCATACGGACAACCGCCACCATCAACGATGAGAAACTACAGAAGATAGATAATATGAGGCCCTCCCTCCTAAAGAAGCTGCACCAGTTATTCTTGTTCCCGGGCCGGAATGAAAAGGATTATAAAGATCTAGATAAGGACCCGACAATGAAGAAGATAAACAAACACGCCATGACCAAGTTTAGTGACGCGTTGGCTGCCTGGAAATCAAGGGTGAAATATCGGATCGTCAACAAAAAGGAACCCTACTCCGAGATTGTAAAGGATAATCCGACAATCACGGCAGAGCACTTTGAAATATTCAAGGCGGCTTGCGAGGCCGAAGCTGCCAAAAAAAAGTCGAAGTACATTAAGGGGCTTCAACAGAGGAACATTGGGTGCCACCACCTCGAGAGCCATGGTTACGGCGGGAAGAGGTCCATATGGGCCAAGGAGGACACGAAAGCCGCGAGTCTGGGCATCCCAGACCCCTTGGCGGAGTTCACCGTCCCGCAGGAGCGTGACGTCCTCAGGGCCCGGCACCGTTGGGACCCAGTGAAGAAGATTTTCGAGACGAATGCGGTCAGGACGGAGTTCATGAGACTGCTGGTAATTTTAGTTTCTGATCAATTCGACTGCATGTTAGTCATATTTGTAAACGATTCTTGTGCCTTTTGCAGAGAGAGCAGCACAGGATTGCGGCTGAAAGCGACTCGCCGTCTGAGGCGTTGGCGAGGCCCAAGTGGGACACTCCATTCAACCAGGCGTTGAACATATTGAAACGACTCCCGGTGGAGACTCGACCGTCGTATGGACGCGTGCACGGTGTCGGAGACGGCGCCACGTGGAAGAAGTACTACCGTGAGACCACGGAGGAGAGAAAGGAAAGACGGAGGTTAACTGAAGAAAACATCGACAAGAAGGTTGAGATTGCGGTTGAGAAGAAATCATCTGAGACAGTTGCAACAGCGGTAGCTACCGCAAAACAGGTGGTTGTAGATATGTCTACTTCCTTGGTTCCGGCCGTTTTCAATTGGAGCAGGCAAAATCCAGAAAAAAATGCAGCGGACTTTCCCCTTGCTGACTTCTTGGGGAGCAGCTCGAGTAGCGTTGCACCAGCACCTGCAGCTGCACCTGCTCCCGCACCGGCTCCCGCACCTGCTCCGGCACCGGCTCCGGCACTGGACGTGCTCGGCGGTGCTTTATCTTTGGCTGAGCTCGACGCCCTCACGGTATCTGTCACACCGGCCCCCTTCAATAAATGTATAATCTCATGTTTTCATTGCCTTTCGGATGTCTCACGTCGCAGACTTTTCTTTGCAGGCCGACGAAACCCCGTGCACCATATTGTACACCATCGGCGACCAAAAGGTGGACGTGGGGAAGGCGACGATAATGGAGCCGAAGGAACCATTGTTCCACAGCCGGCCGATCCCCCCGGACGTCTTCAAGGTTTCCGTGGCCAGTGTCAAACTGGGCCACGAGAATTTGCCTCCTCTGGTACTAGTGGGGGATGATGACAAGACCCCGCGGCGGATTGGTGATTGTTGCAATGGGTGGGTCCTGTTGTGGCCAAAGAGTCTGCTTCGTCTGGAGGCGGCCGGGAGCACACCCACGAGCACGCAGTTAGGTATGAACATCAACACCTCACCTACCCAATTAGCGTCGGCTGTCGTGCTGGGTGATAGCGGAGGGGGTGAGGAAAAGGCTCCATTAGTCGCTGGTGACGTCGCCATAGATGAGGATGAGGATGACGATGACACTCAACAGTATGTCAATACTGGCGCCTACTTAGGGTTTGAGCGTCATGAGTCAGTGCCTGAATTGCCGTCTCCGGAGGCTGAACGTATTATGGACGACCTTCCAGTAGTAAAGAAGTCTAGGAAGAGACCGAGGAAAGGCAAAAAAGCTGCTTCTATGATCCAGCCGCCTCAGCAGCCTCGGGTTCAAGACCGTATAGATATCCCCGGTGCGGAAAAATGGCATATCCCCGGTCAACCAATCCTATCTGAAGCAGCGCTAGGGGCCAGATTCGGCGATCTAAGGAGACTTCATGACGATGTGATGCGGATAGAGAAATGCCTCATCGCCTCGAAAGATCCAGGATACCCACTCTACGTGGTTAACGTTCCGCGGCAATTGTCGTACGTCGACAAATTCCCCGCGGAGAAGTTCTTCCTTCGATTCGATTACATATTCGATATGTTTCACGTGAAGAAGCTGGATTTTACATTTGACCGCCTTTATGCCTTGCACATGTATTACATCATCGGGGTTGAGGAGATACCTCATATTTGTGTCACTGACCCGTACTTCATGCACAAGGGCTTCTTGGGAGTCTGCGCACAGCACCGTGAATACGCGAGGGAATACATCGTCAATTTCATGCTCGCCAATAAGGACAAGGAGGCGATTCTCGTGCCTTATCATCCCCTGTAAGTCATCCGCGCGGATATGCTTCCTTCGATTTCAATCATTCATTTGCACAGTGGAGGCTAATTTGAGGTGTACTTATTTTGCGCAGCGGCAGCCCGCCGTCCTCATCATCCTCTACCCCCGATACTCCCACACTCTTTACTTGGACTCGTCGAAGAACATTAACAAAAAGGATTACACCCACATCAAGGATGTTCTCGACAATGCTATGTTTTACTACGACGCACGGGGTGGAGAGGTCAAGGACAAGAAGAGAAGGGACGGCAGGCCCGCCTTCGGCCATAAGACCGACTTCTGCTGCATCCAGCAACTGAGTGATTCTCCTAATGATGGATTCTATGTCCTACACCACATGCTGGAGTACAGACGGGATCACCATAACCTTTGCATGTCACCTACATCTGGCGATGCCCATATTCTGCAATGGGCAAAGAATGTAGGAGATATCGAGGATCATCGACTTCGAGCTGAGTTCTATCACATCCAGCGCGAACTTGCCCAAATCATCATGAAGGAGGTCGTCGGAAAAACAGGGATGTTCTATGAAGAAGGACAAATGTCGCGGGAAGACGTTCGAACACGGGTAGCTGCTCAGCATATCGACCTGAAGCCTTTCACTAGGCTCAGGGACTATCTCCCTGACTTGGATGGATGGCACTACATGTTGGAGTGATTGTCGATATATGACAATGTGTCCGTTTAGTCCATACTTTTTGTATGACGAAACTTTGAGTTATGCACGACGAAACTTTATTTGTGATGTAATTAAACCGTCCTCCTCGACTAGCGACGATCACTCTAGTTAGGGCATTTTGGGTACGATCAACTTTGTTATTTATGCTTATGATATGTTGCTTCTATTTTTGCCAAGTCTGTCTCTTTCTGTTGCTCAACTATATATGTTGCATATTATCGACTCATGTGACGATGCAGGTGCATAGATCATCGATGGGGAAGAAGTGCTACGCTAGGAGTATATATACGACGAGTGTCCGGAGTGTCAGGCCCAGGTGTACCAGTTTCCGGTTTCCGAGCGACAGGCAGTAGTTAGTTTAGGTTCACGCTAATGCGAGAGAGGGATACGAACTCATGTACTGCATAGTACCGCTCTCACTCAAAGTGATAGCTCTTCTCGCGTATATCATTGTTTAGATGGATGACGATGTAGTTGCAAGTAATCGAGACTTGTATCGCTATTTTCGAGATGATGACGAGAGACCACTTTGTGTTGGATGATGATTATGATGATGAAATGATTTGATGAGACTATTTGTATGTATATGCTATGATTACATTTGTATGTGTATGATATGCTAAAGATTATTGTATAAAGCCTATTCAAATACAAAACAAATATGCAGAAAAAACAGAAACTAATAAAACTAGCAGTAGCGAGGGGAACAAAGTTAGCAGTAGCGCTGCCTTACCAGTAGCGCTTCATGCTAAAAAGCGCTGCAGATATTAGCAGCAGCGCTCTGCACTAAAGCGCGCTACTGCTAGCCATGTATAGCAGTAGCGTGGGACGACAGGCGCTACTGGTACACGTTAGCTGTAGCGCCTTATCAGTAGCGCGTCGTCCCGCGCTACTGATAGGCAAAATACCCGCGCTACTGCTAGGGTTTTCCCTAGTAGTGGGGTGTTATACAAGGTGACCCCCTATCCACATTACTATTTGTCATGGCTGGTTAATTACTGCAACTAGTAATCAATGATGCATGGATAATGGACTTATCCACCTTCCTATTGAGAAATCATTTGGATTGAGTTATCCTGTAATCCAATATGTCAATTAGACTTGAATTATCCTGCCTGCTCATCCCCAACAACTTATCAATCTAAAAATCATGCTACAGAAACTCAGTGATTCCACTGGGAAGGTTAAGTATATAAATAATTTCGAGCACCCACTAACATTATGAATGATAGATCTAATGAGCTTACCAATATTTTGAATTAGAAGGAAAGTATACCCTTCACATATCTTGGATTACCTATGCATACTACCAAGGCTAGAGAGCGGTACCAACTTATAAGGTTAGGGTTTGTAAACTCTATTAGTACTTTTGCCCAAGGATCAAGATCGCTTTAATCATTTATCTTATTGTGGCAAAATTTGGTCATATTTATATGGTTCCCTTTTGTATGATCTCCGTTTCTCATTGTAATCCATCTCTCATGCGTGAGTAATTTCCCTAGGCGTGGGAGATGTAGAAGATTGGTGGAATTCGTTTGTATCTAAGCCTATTGTGATAGATTACAAGGTTGGTTACCCATGTCGAGTGTAATGCTTGTTGTCCAATTCAAGGGCCCAGACGACAAGATGTAAATACCTACATGGGTAAGCACTTATTATCCAGTGAATTTGCGACCTCTAGATGACAGGTGTTAATTAGTGTCAATGAGGAGAGAAGACAATACAAGGAGAAAGGGAAGCCATGATGCTTTAAGTATTGGTCCATTCTAATGAGCTTAATTGTTGAGTTGATAGTAACGGAAGACAGGACAATAGAGTCAAACAATCCCGATAGGAGGAGTTTCACTATTCAAGGGGGACTTGCCTACAGAACATACAATGCAAAGGGTTATCACATAACTAAGTAAATTCACATTACCGCTACACCCGACACTCGTTATTCACCATTAACTGAATCTCTATGCGCTTAACCTCTCCATTACCAAAAATGCAATTTATTCTAAGTTATTTAATTTAAAGTTATTTACTTACAATCTTAGTTTTAGCCCATTTAGTTTACTTAGCAATTACTCTTCCACTATTATCACCATAATTCTTGGAGATGCCAAACTAGTCAATTCACGCGAGACTTGTGACACTTCTTGTGTGACCGAAACGCTCGTATTAACACTCTCTTGTGCTCTTTGTTGGAAATGATACTAAACTAGGATTATACTTCTACGGGAGTGCTTCAACCAGCCATGTGCACTTGCATGACATAGTTACCTCAAGGTTTACCACTAGTGGTTGAGAATCGACTTTGTGGTTATATCTCAAGCAGAAGAAATTGAGCCTTTGCGATGTTGGTTAGGCCTTGGTGGTTCTCCCACCTCCCCCATGGCAATTATCTCCCCTCCAAGGGAGTAACCATTGAGATACATCTTTCTTTCCAAGTCTTCAGTTAACCCCCAACCGTATAGCTTGTTTACTTGTGTTCTTTCCTTTGGTCTCCTGAACTTGCAAGCATCATATAGGTTGTTATCTCATCCTAGCATATTTAGGCACACACTTTATATTCCGCAAGGCCTAAAATTTCTAATAAGTGAAGTAAAATTTATACTTGTACCTATTCACCCCCCTCTAGGTCCATATAGATCCTTTCAGTTGCGTAATGACATTGACACTAATCAACAATGCGAATGGCAAATATAATTTAAGGTCATTTTACTGAACAAGATTTTACTTTGTCTTCCAAAAAAATGGATAGGATGCATATATTGGTCAATGATAGAAGAGAACAATGGTAATATGGTCAAGAACGTGCACATAGTTCATCATTTAAAAGGCTTGACATTTTTGTTGTCAATACATCAACAAAATTTTCGATTCGCTGCACTTATTCTTCCAATTAAATTGACAAATTGTGATCATGATAACTCTATTTAAACAAAACATGACGAGTCTTCTTATCAAAGAAAAAATACAACCGAGTCTTCATAATTGTATATCTAAACAGATCGATGTTGATATATCATAGCAAGTACTTTTGACATTCATGTGTATCTAGATAATATCATCTATCCTATTTAAATTCAAGTGTACAGATGTTTCTAATTTAGTCATGAAAGCACTTATTTCCGTCCGATCAATTGCTAAATATTTA